>NW_027202715.1:26603489-26838489 GCF_024711535.1 Dipodomys merriami
AAAATAATCTTATTTTTGTTTTAGCTGTTTTGGAAGGGAATGCTTCTAAAATATTGGCAAAACTCCATGACTTCCCAATAAAATATATTGATTACAATATGCTTGTAGATTATAGGAAGCCCATTTTGTCTTATATTGCAATAGGAATTCATTGGTTCTAATAAATGAAAAGTGCATGATCTTAGTATGATCATTGATGACCCAATGCTTTTCTGTCTTCTCCCCTCTATGGAGCTGGCTAACTGACTTTGCTTGACTTTATATTCTACTCTTTCTAGATTCTCACTCTTTTTCCTTAGGATCTTAAAGCCAGTTTGCTTCTTAAGCACAGGTGACTGCCAGGGCTCATAGAGATGCAAGCTGCCTTTGTGCACCAATAGGAGAAAAGTATCTCTTCCTCAACAGAACACCAAAATTCTGAGCTGTACTTTCAATAGACTAGGAGGTCAAATTTTCTCATCTCCCAGATATGGCTGGGAAAAGACCATGGCCAACTGAAACCTCTAGCGCACACTAGCCTTGAGTCAGTCACTCTGGAAAGATAATAAGCAACAACTTCAATTTAGCTTAGAAACTTTACACCATACAGGCATTTTAATGTTAATACTTTCATTATTATCAGTCAGCAAGGTACCCTGATCTATTGTACAAACTGCTGAAGGTAGTTAATGGTGATATTGTAGTTAATTCTTGAAAATTAGTAAGAGAGTAGATTTAAATGTTCTCATCATCAAAAGTAATATGTAGAATAAGAATGTTAATTAGCTCAATGGAACCATTCCAAAATGTGCATATTTAAAAACAACATATTGTACATGATAAATACCTGCAGTTTTTGGTATTAAATAAATAAAAATATTTTTAAAGTTCCACTTTTAAAACCTGCTTTAAAAAAGGAGCAAAAGTTGGTAAGATGGTCAATAGATACCTGGGGGTCCTTTATATGTATTTTATGTGTATTTGAACATTTTCATGACTAGAAGTAAAGAAATAATATATATATTCATATATTTAAAAATAAGTCTTTTTGAGGATCCTGTATTTTGTCGTATGAAAAACTCATTCATCAAGAATTTTAGTCTTTGTTCCCTACAAAAGATAAATCTGGGATCTGGGTCTTATGTGACTTCTGCTTCTGTTTATTTATGAAAGTGAACTCAAGGAATGAGAGTGGATTCTGAGAAGAGTGCAACAGAAGCTCTGGGACAAAGTAAGCATTGAGGCTCTATCCAGAACACAGGAGCAAAAGAGAGGAGGGTCCTCAAAGTTTTCTACAAATTCAATGCAACACCCATCAATATCTCATCAACATTCTTTAATGAAATAGAAGAAGTAATCCAAAAATTCTTATGTAATAATAGAAGATCCCAAATAGCAAAAACAATCATTAGCAGGAAAATCAGTGCTGGAAGAATAGCAATACCAAACTTCAAATTCTATTATAAAGCCATAGTTATAAAAACAGCTTGGTACTGGCACAGGATCAGGCCTGAGGACCAACAGAATAGAATTGAAGATCCAGACATGATCCCACAGACTTATGGCCACCTAATTGTTGATAAGGGAGCAAAAATCATCAGATGGAAGAAAGACAGCCTCTTCAACAGATAGTGCTGGCAGAATTGGTTACACACATGTAGAAAACTGAAGTTAGATCTTTATATATCACCCTGCACCAGAAGCAATTCCAAATGGATCAAAGACCTTGAGGTAAGAGCAGATACCCTGAAAAATATTACAGGAAAGGACAGGGGATACACTGAGGCTTGTTGGCATAGGCTGAAACTTCTTTAATAAAGATCCAGAAACACAACAAACGAAATAAAGGTTGCATAAATGGGATTACATTAAGCTGCAGAGCCTCTGCAAGGCAAAGGACATAGCTAGCAAGATCAATAGAGAGCCCACAGAAGGGGAGAAGGTCTTTGCTAGCTATACAATAGACAAGGGCTTCATATAAAAAAAAATCTAGAGTTCAAAAAATTACCCCCCACCCTGCATAACAAATCCCCAAAGAAACAACCACCCCATTAATTAAGTGTGCTAAATTAAAAAGAGAATTCTCTGGAGAGAAAATAAGAATAGCCAATAGTCACTTGAAGAAACATTCAACATCTCTGGCCATAAAAAATGCAAATTAGGGCTGGGAAGGTGGCTCAGTTGTAGAGCGCTTGCCTTGCATGCCTGAGGCCCTGGGTTCGATTCCTCAGTACCACATAAGCAAAAAGAAAAAAGCCAGAAGTGGCGCCGTGGCTCAAGTGGTAGAGCACTAGCCTTGAGCTGAAGAGCCGAGGGACAGTGCCCAGGTGCAGAGTTCAGGCCCCACCACCAGAACAACAACAAAAAAATGCAAATTAAAACTACATTGAAATTCCACTTCACCCCAGTTAGAATGGCCATCATCAAGAAAACAAATGATAGCAGATGCCAGCGGAGGCAGGGATGTGGCCAAAAGGGAAGACTACTACTACTCTGGTGGTGGGAATGTAAATTGGTTCAACCACTCTGGAAAGCAGTATGGAGGCCCCTCAAAAGATGACACATAGAGCTCCCCTATGAGCTAGCAATCCCACTCCTGGGCATTTATACAAAGGTTCACAAATAAGGCCACACTAAAGCTACTAGCACAACTATGTTCATTGCAGCGTTATTTACCACAGCTAAGATATGAAACCAACCCAGATGAATGGGTTGGTCCAGTAGATGAATGGATCAAGAAAATGTGGTATATATACACAATAGAATTTTATGCTTCCATCAGAAAGAATGGCATTGCCCCCATTCATAAGGAAATGGAAAGACTTGGAAAAAATTGTATTAAGTAAAATAAGAAACATAGCCTCCATGTTTTTCCTCATTTGTAATAATTACTATATGTCTAGGATAGTCCTAGCAGAGGATCACTATAGCTCAATAGCTATGTACATATGACCATATACAATGATGCTAATCAAAATGAACTTCAAGCTATGGAAACAAGAAGGTTTTGGTTGTTTGTTTTTAATGTACTCTGTGAAGTTATTTCTTTTTTCCTTCATTTTTTTTCTTCCTTTGGTTTATCCCCTTTTTAACAATGTTCAATAAGATATGTACTCATTACCTTACTAGGTAACTGTAAGCACTCCATGTATCACTCTTACAATAAAATAAATGTTAAAAAAAAAAAAGAGAGAGAGGCCAGCCCTGCCCTTGTGAATGCTCTGCAAGCTGGGTGGAGTAAAGCAGGCTAAAGGTCACATTGTCTCTTTATCTACCATCCTGCTACAAACAACAATAGCAACAGCAGTAGCAGTAAAATCAACAGGCAAAACAAAAGGGGGTCCAGAAAAATGTCTGCATGGATGCCAAGTTCCCGGGAGTCCAGAGACGTTCTCCTCCTCTCTTGGCAAAGAACCAGTGAGTATGCAAAGAGTGATGAGTATGGTAACTTTTCTCCAAGCCTCAGCAGGGAGTACATTGAAAAGCCTGCCGAAGAGACCAGAAGATGAAGGGCTATAGAATGGAAGAACAACACATGGCTTCTTCAACAGTAACCAGAGCCAAGACTCAAAAAGAGGGCATCCCAGTAAACTAAATTGTTTCCCTCATGCTGGGATTATATAGCAACTGATGTTCTCTTTGTACAGAGATAATGCTATGATTTTATCTCATACAAAAAACTCCTCAACCAGCAGATCAGACTCTGCAATTAAAACCTAAGAGAGCAAGCTCCTGCCTTAAAAATCCTCTCTGGGCTCTTTAATAAACTCCCAGCAGGATGTTGACAGTCAATATGAACAATGCTTGTCACCACCATTACTGTCTCTGCTTCCCTTCACTTGCTCATGCATACATTTTGTCAGCTCTCAGCCTCGTGGATATCACAAGCATTTGAAGTGAGTGAAAAACAGACCACCGGGAAAACAAATGAAAGCTGGTGTCTCTGTTTATGTAAAGCAGGCATCTCTGTTTATATAAAGATAGGCAGCCTCATACATTTGAGTAATGGGGCTTCCAGCCATGGAGCATCATACTGTGCATTAGATAAAGGCTGGTCCCTGGAGTCCAGGATATTACTACTAGAGAAAGGTTCCATAGCTGTACAAAATAGATCAATATGCCTATTTTTTTAAATCCTTCAGCAAAAAGACATTGCTAACCATGATCTTCTGTTAGAGCTCATATTTTTGGATTCTTTCAAACAGCTTTTGTAATCTACCTCCAAGTTCTTTTTAGCTACTGTAATTACCTCTCTGAAGATCTGAATTTGGCATTGTGCCAATTCTGTCTCTTACACATGGGAGAATGTGTCAGATTTACCTTATGCTTCCGAATTATCACCAGGATGGCAGAGATGGCTAGCCATTAAGCAGAATAGGTAGTGCCTAACCATGAATCATACTTCCCTCTACCTGTGACCATGTGGTTCTTTCTAATGCAATGTGAACAAAAGCCATTTGTCATGCTGAGGCTGATATTCCAAAGCAGCTGCATCGTGACCATTGTATTCCTCTAACCTGGCCCCTAAAAGTGAAGGTTTTGAGGCCCTAAAGGATAGATGGTAAAGCCTCCTTTGACCCAAGATCGAAGGAGTTGGGATCCAAACTTACCTTCGTAGAGCCAACACTGAAATAAGTTCCTGTTCTGTTAAGTCACTAAGATTTTTGCAGTTTGTCTACTCCTGCGTAGAGTACTACTTTAGTTACTGTAGCCATCCCAGCTTGTTCCTGGAGAAAGTAGATGTTCACAAATACTTCCAAATAAATGAGTAGGCAGACTTGATTCCTTGTGGAAAGTGGCTCAACCAATTTCTACCAAGGGGGCAGAAAATAGTTAATGAGAAACCACAGATGTTTCAGAGAAGTTTTGTTGAAAAAGCAACACAAGAATCAAGCACAGAGCAAATTGCTTCTGAGTATTGAGACAGTGCTTCCAGATGGCACTCAGATCAGAAGTTGTCATTTCTCTGACAATAGGCATCAAACTTAGACTGTCTCTCTTCCCACAGAGAAGAAAGAGCACAAGTCAGCTGCAGCAGTCATTTTATAATACTAGAAGAGAGTTGCATTTTTAACATTTGTGTAGCGCCAGGAAACAACAACAACAACAACAATAAGACTTAAAATACTGCTACAATCAAAAATAGCTAGAGCTGGAGAAAATTCATTCCTCTCTGCTACAGACCAGAAGCGGAGTGATTTCTGCAGTTGGTCATGGTGGTAAGCGTTAGGAACAGCATGATACAGATAGTTGGTGAGATCTGCAGATCCCTTCAGATCATGCCTACGGTCTCAACTCCAGCACAGGTGTGTTCTCACATGCACTGCCCACATTGTTTCCTGTGCAACTGGAAGGTAAAGAGGCTTCCAGTCTCACCTGTAAGGGCTCCTGTATTTCTCATCGCTTTGAAGTTGTAGTTGATACAACATCTGGGCTGTAAAGTCCCTTCCGGTTTTCCTGTCTCTTCCTCTTCTGTGTTCCCCTTGCACAGTTTTATATTTTTGTTCCAGATCTGGTCATATCACAGTCACTTTCTGTATACAATAGTTTTTTTCATTATTCTGATTTGCTTCATGTTTCATACTAAGTTTAGCTTATCTTTACAGGCAAGGCATGGCACCATGTTAAATTCGTAGGAGTTAAGCCACATTTTCACATATACTTTAGAGATGAATAACTAAGAGTTATTTCGTTTGTTTATTTTTGGTTGATCCTGGGGTTTGAACTCAGGGCCTGGATGCCATCCCTGAGCTCTTTTGCTCAAGGTTAGTGCTCTACCACTCTGAGCAACAATGCCACTTCTGTTTTTTTTGTGTGTGTGTGTGGACTTGGAAGTAAGAGTCTCATGGATTATTTTCTGCTCGGGCTGGTTTTGAACTGTGACACTTAGATCTCAGTCTCATGAGTAGCTAGGATTACAGGTATGAGCCACCAGCATCAAGCATAACTAATAGTTTTGAGAACATATCTGAAATCCCCCAATGTAGTTGGATGCACAATAGAACTTGTTTCCTTAACTTCATAATTTGCAAAGTTTCAGTGAAGATTGTAGTTTTTGTTTTGTTCTCTTTGTTTTGTAAAACAATAGAGTTTTTTAAAAACTGGATTACTTTCTTTCTTTGTATCTCCCAACTCAGGAATATCAGAAAAAAATAATTTGGGCAAAATGACTTCCCTGTTCAATAGGGTACCATTTGCAAATTGGGCAAAAAGATGTCTTATCAGATTAAAAGTGTAGCAAGACAGGTCCCCTGGAAGCTTACAGAGACAGCTAATTAAGAATGTTCCACCTTTGGTAAAATGCACAACAGATAAAGTGGCCTGGCCTATCCTCAATCTGTAGGCGTCAAACAAAGGTAAGTGAAAATGGAAAATAACCCTGAGCATCTGAGCTGTGAGGAAATATACTGAAGCTTAGGGTCTGGAAAATTACCACAAGTAAGCAGAGCACATGCAGTCTTAGACGGGACTCTAACAGGAGGCAGAGCTAGGGTCATTTGTTCCCAAGTGTGTCTGCAGCTTTACCAGTGAGAGATAGCGTATATCACCCTGTTTAGCGCATATTCAAGAAGGTTATGAGGTAACCAGGAAATTCTCAAAGTCTCAGATGGCAATATGGTCACAATTCCTGCTGTTAGATTTCACATAAGCAGCCAGAGGGCAGCACAGCAGCTTGATTTTTAAATGCCATGAACAATCTGAACAGATCCTTATGCCAAAGAAACGCACCACAGATGGCGTTCCTTATTCCAGACATCTCCCCCAAACACCAGACAAAGATATAGTTGGACACTCAGGAGTAAGAATAAACATCTAGAATTTTGAGAAGCAATTGGAAAACATCATGGCAGTAAAACCTGAATTCATCAACCATAGCAGGTTGGAAAAAGCTGACCATACAGAAAGTAGGCAGCTTTATTAAGCAAAACCCTACTAAAAAGAGTCTCCAATCCTAAAAAGAATTGGAATCATTTTTTAAAAAGTTAAAAATAGTTTTTGGCATCTTGTGCAGGTTTTTTTGCTTAACTTACTGTTCCAAATGTTTTTAAAAGTGTCTGTGTTTGTGTGTGTGTGTATGTGTTGGTATGAAGACTTGAACTCAGAACCTCCTACAGTCTCTATTATTTTATTTTCCCACTCCTGGTTGGTGAGCTACCATTCGAGCCATGCTTTCAGTATACTTTCTAGAAGGTGGACCAGATGACTGTCCACATTTGGTTCAATGGATTGCACTTGCTATCTTTTTATATTCAGAAATGGCCTTTGGAAAATTGAAGTGTAGAATGATGACCCTGAGCATATAAAAGCAAATTTAATTCTACTTATTATATTGACACTCTTAAGAGTAAATGATTGATGTTTCAGAAAGCTTTTTTTTTTTCAAAAGTCGTTTCTGTCTGCTGATTAGGTAATCAGAAAATTTGACTATGAATAAAAACCTATTACTCTTTAGTATCTTAGTTAATGTGTTCCCTTTATCTTTTGTTCTTTGGCCCAGACCACAGTATGCTATATTTACGAACATTTCAGTCTATGAAACAGAGTTAATTCTCCTGATTTTAGAGCAATGTAGTAAATTTAAAGTAAGCTAGCAATCCTATCACATCATTCCATAATATGTGCTATTTCCAGGGAAGGAATTGATCCATAAATACATGAGCCATTTTTTTGAACTGTAAATCAGGATACAGGATGAACATGATAATTTTTTTTGTAGATTGATGACAAATTATTGAAAATGTAGCTTTACCGAGAAATTCAGGATGGGCATCATTTTACTCACCATAGGTTTGAAAAAGCTTGTGATCTCACTAGGAGACCACTAGGTCCAACATCTGACACTCAGGCTTTCCTGCAGAACTTTAAAAAATTAAATAGTTGTTCAGAGGAGTTTCCATTCAACAGGTCAATTTATGAGTGCAATGTATCTGGATCAATGTCATATAATTTCTTCAATCATTCTCTCTTCCATCTATCCCCACTCACCCATCTATCATGTTCTCATAATCATTTTTTGTGTGTGCAAGTCCTGGGGCTTGAACTCAGAACCTGGATGCTGTTGCTGAGCTTTTTTTTTTTTTCTTTTTACTAAAGGGGATTGCTCTATCACTTGAGCCATAGCTCCTCTTCTTGCCTTTTGGTGGTTGATTGGAGATAAGAGTTTCATAGACTTTCCTACCCTGGCTGTCTTCCAACATCAATCCTCAGATCTCCTGAGTAGCTAGGATTACACGTGTGAGCCACTGACACTTGGCCTGTCATGGTTTTAAACAGAGAAGAAAGTCTCTGGTTTGAGAAGCTTAAGTTCTACACAATACATGCGCAAAGTGCTTTCTATCTAAGTAGATGGTGGTCTCTTTGAGGAACCCTGGCACAGCACAGTTTGCCTTTTCTGAGAGACATCTCAACTCAAGTTTGGGTCACAGACTTGCATCAACTGGTCTTGCTTCAAAAGAAGTTTTTTTTTTTTTAATTAGTCTAGAATCTGTAATTAACAAAAGCAAAAATCTTTTATTGTTTCTGACTTATGTTAAGGTCAGTGAGTGGAAATAATAGTTCCAGGCTAGTTTATGAAGGTTGAGAACATCAGGAGTTCTTCACTTTAGAAAAGGGAGCAGATAAAAGTAAGAGGCAGGGGTAAAGGCTGAAGATTTTCATTTCATTCCTGAGAGAGATTTTAACCATATGCAATAAATTGGCATGTCTGATTTCTTTCAAACAAAACATGAAATATAAGTATACTTAATTTGATGACACAGGAAAACTACTTACAGATCCTTATTCTTTTTATTGATGTTATTGTTAAATATATTACCAGGTTTGGCATCATCTTTTTCACACATGTAATTCTTTCATTCAATACTCACTGCTAAAGTCTCTGTAAAGTCTCTGTAAAGCACAGACATGCTTGCTCTCTTCTTCCCTTCCTTGTCTAGGTTCCCTTTCCAAGTAAATCTTAAATAACCACTATTCATTTTTAGCATTCACTAGTATCTATTAAATAGCAAGTATTTTCTGGGGAAATATAAGGATATTTAAATATAGACACTTCTGGGACTTGATCAAGTCCAATGTTTCTGAAGCATGAGGAAAGAAGCAAGGGGAGAGAAGATTGATGGAGAGGATGAGTATAATTAAGGTATATCATATGCACATATGAATTTGTCAAAACAACCCTCCTCATGTAACTAGTTTATGGTATGTGTGTGGAGGGGCGAGGGCAGGGAAAACCAAAGCAGCACATCTCTAATACCAGTATTTCAAGTTGTTAGAGGTGTTGAAGTTCTTGGTTTTGGCCAAAGGATATTCTAGCATAGCTCCATGCACATCAAACAATCCAACTTCAGTTCTTCCTGACAGTAAATGCACAATTGATCCCCTTGGCTTACAGTGCTGGACATTCCTTCAAATGTTCCCTAGGCATAGTACATTCCCTTAAGGCAAAAGAATTGTAAAATCTACAAAAGCTATGGGCCACTTAGGAGTCCAAGAGTTAATTGAAGAGAATAGATGTTTTTGTGTTGGATTCTGTACCACTCCCAAGTTTGACATCTGAAACTTGTAATACACAGTCTTTTAAAAGTAGTTCTGTCTGTACACTTCAAAGAACCTCAAATAAATAAATGATCACTGATTGCTTAGTGGTGGAGGGCTATAAAGACAATTGCTCCATTAATCAGACAGACAGAAATTTTTCTGTAAGATTCAGAGGTAAAAATGAGATGATGCATTTTTTAAAAAAATATTTGAACCAGAACACCCAGGAACAACAAACAAAAGATTACTTCCCTTGTCTTTGTTTTAGTTTATTAGGGATGGTAGAAGTTATTTCTTTAGTTTTTTTCTTTTGTTGGTCTTGAGGCTTGAACTCTGGGCTTGGCACTGTCCCTGAGCTCTTCAGCTCAAGGTGAGCACTCTAATATTTGAGCTACATTGCAACTTCCATTTTTCTGGTGGTTAATTGGAGATAAGAGTCTGATGGACTTTCCTGCCTCAGATGGCTTTGAACCACGATCCTGATCCCAGCCTCCTGAGTAACTAGGATTACAGGTGTGAGCCACTGGCACCCAGCTAAGGACTTGAATACACAAAATAAAGTATATCAAAATGGATAGAAATAAATGAATTAAAATAAAACAATCTGGACTTTTAAAATATGAACACAAACAGAAGCAGAAACCTAGGCAACCTTAGTTTTGATGAAATAAGATCAAATAAAACTGTTTTATTACTTTGCTTTGGGATTATGGAATTAATGCATTCATTAGGGAAAAATCTAGGTGCAGAAAAATGTTTTTTTTTTTACCACCTAGGAATTAGTATCATAGATATTTAGGTGAATAGTCTATTTCAGGGAATCTTGACAGGTGAGTATGGGCTTTACTTTTTCTTCAAAGACAGAATTATGTTAAAACAAATGTTTTGTAATTGTCCTTTTTGCTTCATCTGTCCCTGTCCCTCCACATAAACAGATGACAATCTAAATGACCATATAAAAATGTCATGCTACAAATTTATTGGGTCTATAGGCATTTTATACCTTTATTGCAGTTTTTTTCTGCTGTTAATGTACTAGGATCAAAACTGGTTGCTCGGGATCAGCTTTCCAGCATACACTTTCAGGACTCTAAAGAGAAGCTATTCAGTGAACTTAATAAGTCACCTAGCAGTCACCATGGATGCTGGGCCAGGATACACCTGTCCAGTGTCAGGTGAAGAACTTCCTCTGGTCATGGTCTTACCACTATGATGTTTTGCCTGGAATGGGGCAAAGCAAAGATAATCTGAGCCCTCTCTGTGCTAAAGTTATTTCTCTCTCCTTGAAGTTGTTCCTCTCAAGTATTTGTCTCAGTAAGAAAAAGTAATATTGCACTAATAGAAATAAAATGAAAATAAATACATGTTGAATAATTAAAAAAAAGAGATACCTGAAATCTCAGTTCTCAGGAAGAAGCATGCTGCCCATTGTAGCAACGGTCCAATGCTCTTTGAGAGGCTGGAGACCATTTTGTTTGTTTGTTTTGTGGATCTAAAAAAAGTACACATCTTACTTCCATCTCTTTGCGTCACATCATGATTACATTGGTAGGTTTGGAAACCAAGTTCCACTTTATATAGCTTTTACATTTCCTACAGAAAACATCCATTTTAAAAACCTCCCATGCTCCTGGATTGGAAGGATCAAGATCATGAAAATGGCAATACTGCCAAAGGTTATCTACAGATTCAATGCCACTCCTATCAATATTCCAACCTTATTCTTCAATGAAATAGAAGAAGCAACCCCAAAATTCATTTGGAACAATAAAGAACCTGAATAGCAAAAACAATCCTTAGCAGAAAGAACAGTTCTGGAGGAATATCAATACCAAATTTCAAACTCTACTACAAAGCCATAGTAATCATAACAGCTTGGTACTGGCACAAGAACAGATCTGAGGACCAATGGAATAGAACTGAAGATCCAAAAATGAACCCACAGACCTATGGCCACTTAATCTTCAATAAGGGATCTAAAATAATAGAATGGAAGAAAGCCTCTTCAGTAACTGGTGCTGGCAAAATGGGTTAAATTCCTGTAGAAAACTAAAGCTAGAACCTTATATATCACCCTGCACCAGAATCAGGTCCAAATGGCTCAGAGCTCGAAGTCAAAGTAGACACCTTGAAAACATTGCAGGAAGGAATAGGAGAAACTCTAGGGCTCCTTGGCACAGGTGAAATTTTCTTAATAAAGATCCATAAACACAACAAATCAAAGAAAGGTTGGACAAATGGGATTGCATGAAACTGCATGACAAAGGACATAGACAGCAAGATCAATAGAAAGCCTATGGATATGGAGAAGATTTTCACTAGCCATACAACAGACAAGGATCTCTCATCTAAAATATACTTAGAACTCAAAACGTAAATCCCCCAACAATGAATCCTCAAAGAAACAACTGCCTGATAAATAAGTGGGCTAAAGAATTAAAGAGAAACTTCTCTGAAGAGGAAATAAGAATGGCCAATAGACACATGAAGAAATGCCATAAAAGCAAATGCAAATCAAAACAACATTGAGATTCTACCTTACCCCAGTTAGAATGGCTATAATCAAGAAATCTAATAACAACAGATGCTGGAGGGTATGTGGCCAAAAGGGAACTCTACTGCTTTGTTGGTGGGAATGTAAACTTGTTCAACTAGTTTGGAAAGCAGTATGGAGGTTCCTCAAAAGACTCCACATAAAGCTCCCCTATGACCTAGCCATCCCACTTTTGGGCATTTACCCAAATGATCACAAACAAGACTATACAAAAGCTACCAGCACAACTATGTTTATCACAGCATAATTTACCATAGCTAAGATATGGAACCAACCCAGATGCCCCTCAGTAGATGAAGGAATCAAGAAAATGTGGTATATATACACAGTGGAATTCTATGCCTCCATCAGAAAGAATGACATTGCCCCATTTGTTAGGAAATGGAAAGACTTGGAAAAATTATATTAAGAGAAGTAAGCCAGGCCCAAAAAAACATAGGTCCCATGGTTTCCCTTATTTGCAATAACTAATATAAATCTAGGACAAGCAGAAAAGGTCAAAAGCTATGCACATATGACCATATAAGGTGATGTTAAGTGAAATGAACCTCAAGATAGAGACACAAGTGTTTTTTTTCTTGCTATTGTTTTTAATGTATTTAAAATGTACTATGTGATTTTTTTTGTTTCTCTTGTATGTTCTTCCCCCACGGTATAACTCCTGTTTTCACTCTATTTGATGTCAGTGCTCTGCATCTTGTATATACATTCTTCTAATTTGGGGAGGGGAGGGGAAATAACAAAATGCTGAAATAAGGATACAGATTGACCCATTGTAACAATGAGATGTACAAGACACTATGTTGAAAACAAACTTTACAACTTGAGGGTGAGGAAGGGAGGAGTGGGGGAGGTAGGGAGAGAAGGGATAGTAGGGGAAAAACAAAGGAGGAGGTAACAATGCTCCATAGGAAATGTACTCATTACCTTACTCATGTAACTGTAACTCCTCTGTACAATATTTTTTACAATAAAAACTTATTTAAGAAAACATCCATTTTGTAGAAATACTAAATAAACATTGGTTAAAATCCATGTCATGATGAATTTTCTGCCTGATAATATATTCTTGTGGACAGTAGAAGTGGAGCACTTTAAATTTAGGTACAAACAAGTCATGTGGAAAACGAACTTTACAACTTTGGTGGGGGGGGGATTGGATGGGGAAGGGGGGAAGGATGGGAAGGGATGGGAAGGGGAAACAAAGGAGGAGGCTACAATTCTTGATAAGAAGTGTACTCATTATCTTGCCCATGTAATTGTAACCCCTCTGTACAGTATTTTCACAATAAAAAATTTTTAAAAATAAATTTAGGTACAAAGATTATTCTGTAGGACTCGCTATGTGGGTTTGGCTTGTGGGTTGTTCTTCAATTATAATTTTTTTGGAAGTAAATGCATTTGCTGATCTAATTCCAAATTGCACTACTCTGATTTTTCTGCTGAAGCATAAAAAAAACTAGTTTCCCTAAATATCACTCGAAATACTCTAGAGGATTGCATTTTTGAAATCAAAAAAATTCTAACATTCTGGAGCTAGAAGGAATTAAGAGACTGAAGAGCATGGGTTTTTAGCCTACAATACTCAAGCAGGCTTATGACATCCTTAAACCCCCAGAAATAATTTGCAAATGTGTGTGTGTGTGTGTGTGTGTGTGTGTGTGTGTGTGTGTGTGTGTGTGTGTGTGTGTGTGCATGTGTCTCTGTGTGTTATTTTCTTAAGGACCAAACGCCCCAAATTTTTATTAGAATCTCAAAGGAATCAATAATAGAAGAAAATGGTTAATAATCATTTAAAATCAGCCCTGTATTTTAAAGGGGAAATTTGAAAACCAACCCAATGTCAGATTTATAACAGTTTACATTACTTGTGTAACATAGTGCATATCCAAATGATTTTTTTTTTCAAAAAAACACTTTTGGTGTACCATAAAGACATCTGGGGTTAGAATGAGAAATTCTTCATTTGAACCCTAGTTCTTCAATGTTTGTGAATGTCCATTTCCTATTCTATAAAAAGAAAAATTTCAAATGCTCTTTAAAGAGTTCTTTGGAAGTTATAAGGGGTTTGTGATTTATAAATGTGTCTAGAAATAGTCACAGAGAAGACCTAAGTGTTGGAGAATAAGACTTGCAATGGAATAGTAAGTACATAGTTAAGAGTGTCTTAGTTTAACAAGGGATTAGGTAGTACTTGTTGATGTAGTCAACTACTAGGAGGTCAGTATCTATTTCTTCAGTTATAAATTAGCCTAAGGCAGGTTTCTGGTGGCTCATATCTGCAAGACTAGCTACTCAGGAAGGTAAGATCTGAGGATCATGGGCAGGAAAGTTCCTGAAAATTTTTATTTCTGATGAACTAGCATAAAGCCAGCATAAAGCTGTGGTTCAAGTTATGCAGTGTCAATTTTCTGTGAAAAAGCTAAGGAACCGTTCCCAGTGCCCAGGTCCTCAGTTCAAGCCCCAGTACTGGCTTTCTGTGTCTCTGTCTCTGTCTGTCTGTCTGTCTGAATGCTGTCTCTCTCACACAGAGAAATAATTTTTTCTAATAAAAAAATCTAGCCCATGGAATTCTATTAGTCAAGCTTTTATCACTATAATAAACAACTCAAATTTGTACACAAACTTCTTATGAAAAAAATGTTATTAGCTCAGTTTTGAGGCTCAGAGTTTGAAATCAGGTGACCCCATTGACTTGACTTGTGGTGAAGACCTGAAAGGCAGCACAGCAAGAGTGCAAGTGTGGGCAAGAGACCTCATCTCAACATGCAGCTGGACAGAGAAGGAGGGCCCAGGCTTCCCCCTTTTATAACTACACACACTCGAGATCTACAGGAGCTCACAAGAGATGACCTTAATCCCTTTCAAGGATGCACTCCCAGTGACCCAAGGACCTCCTACAAGGTCCTATTTCCTACAAGTTGTACCTCTTCCTGAAGCGCCATCCTAGGGATTAAACCTTTAACACGTCAGCCCTTGGAGGACACTCAACTGTAACCAGACCATAACAGGCTTGTTGTGACCAGACCATAACAGGCTTGTTGTGAGGCTTACATTAGATCATCTTCCATAGTGCTGAGCATTGACTGATATCCAAATGCTTAATAAATTTTCAGCAGTTTTGCATCATTTAATGCCTGCAGATCTTAATAGTTACCTTAGAAGTTATTATGTACCCATACATGTGTATACACAAATAAGCACTATCCAATAAATATATATTCATTGTAAAAAGATGAGGCAAAGGTCAGGGACAAAGACACTTCAAATTGCAAATGTCTTCACTTTATGATAGTGCGGTGCTGCATATTAAAATTGGGGAGTCTCACAAGGCTAATGAACTTTTTTCCCCTCTGTGCAAGCTCTTTTTCACAGTTCATTTTTCCTGCACAAAGAGAAAATCCCCCCCTCCATTTTTTTTTTGCCAGTTATGGGGCTTGAACTCTGGCACAAGGCTAGTGCTCTACCACTTGAGCCACAGTGCCACTTCTGAGTTTTCTGAGTGGTTTATGGAGATAAGAGTCTCATGGATGTTCTTGCCAAGGCTGGCTTTGAACCACGATTCTCAGATCTCGGCCCTGAGTAGCTAGGATGACAAGCGTGAGTCACCATGCCTGGCACCCCCTTTTTTAAAAAGATAAACCAACAACAAATACATGATCAAATAGAGGCAGGTCTATCAAAAGGAAACTCAAAATTAGCAACATTTCAAAAATGAATTTTACTTGACAAAGTGCAAGGGAACCAGACAGCAAAAATAGCTGTCTCTACCAAATGAACTACAATAGACACTGACCATAAAAAGATCCAAGTTCTCAAAGGTTACAAACACATCATGGTATGAACATGTTCCAATAAAACAAAAAAAAATCACAATTATAGACACAAAGGCTAGTGCATTTCTTCAATGTCAGTGTTGCAAAAATCATGGAGAATATGTTTCTTGAACAGGAAACAGTGCTGAGTATTTCATTCACTTCAAAGTGCAGAACTTGACAAGCTGACCTGTTATTTTTGGATTTTCTCTGTGCAAAGTAATTTTTCCTTTCTGAAGGTGGGTCATGACGTACACTTCTATTTATAATGACAGCCGGGCAGTGCGTCTGATTTGCTTCCACACAACTGAAAAAATGACTCTTAAAGACTAGTCACAAAGGAAGAAAAAGGCTGTATGGGAATTGCAGACGTAAGCAAAGCACATGCCACATGATTAATATCAAAAGCAGTTGATTTAAACCTATCTCAGTCCAGATTCTAATGATCAAACTGGGAGAATAAATTGAATCTTTCTCAAGATAGTCTCCTGATGGAAATCAACTGATCAGCAAATTATTATACATTCTTAATGTTCAGTATGTACGTTTCAGAGAGTTCAGATTTCTGTAATGGAGGGAGGTAGAGGAGTTGGTAAACTTGGACATGATTTACAGATGAATTTGTATCAGAATGTTGGGCCAAATGAAAGTTTGGGGGTTTGAACTCAAGGATTAGTGCTTATTACTAAGCTCTCTTCCACTTCAGGCAACACTTTTAGCTTTGGTTATTTTTCAGATGTGACCATATCAAGCTTCTTTCCCAGGGCCAGCCTCAGACCTCAGGCTCCCTACTTATGCCTTCAGGTAGCTAATATTGCAGATCTTAGCAAAGATGTTTTTTTGGCAAAGAACCCTCATAACCACTTGTTCTTTGAGATAGGGTCCTGCAAATTTTTTGCCCAGGCCAGCCTTGAACTGTAGTCTTCTTATCTCTACCTCCCAAGAAATTGGGACTACAGGCATGAACAACTGGCACCTCGCATTTGTATAGCCTTCCTTGAGATGTAGCTTATATAATTTACAAATCATCTCGCTTAATGTATTTCTCTAAAGTAATCTAAAACCTCACTGAATGATACAAATATTAGTATTTTCCCGTTCATCCCTTCCCTAACTTTTTCTTTTCTTTTTACATATAAATGGTGAAAGAAGATGTAGAAAAAATTATAATAAACAACTGCAGAATTTATCCTTTTTCCTCAGGGAGCAAGACCCCTCGAGGCTAGTTGAACACTATGTACTATGTTTTCTTTTTTTTTAATTTTTATTTATTTTTTATTGTGAAAATACTGTACAGAGGGGTTACAATTACATGGGCAGGATAATGAGTACATTTCTTATCAAGCATTGTAGCCTCCTCCTTTGTTTCCCCTTCACATCCCTTCCCAGCCTCCCCCCGTCCCCCCAATCCTCCTCCCCCCACCAAAGTTGTAAAGTTCGTTTTCGACATAATGACTTGTACTTCTCATTGTTGCAACGGGTCCACCTGTATCCTTATTTAAACGACTTGTTTTTCCCCTTCCCCTCCACAAATTATACCGACATCAAATACAGTGAAAGCAGGGGTTATACTGTGGGGGAGGGACATACAAAGCAACAAAGAAATAATCTTATAAATGCATTAGAAGCAAATGCATGAAAGAAAAAAACTCTTAAATATATATCTTAGGGTTCATTTTCCTAACATCACCTTATCTGGCCTTTATGTTTTCTTTTTATACATGTAGAGTTAATAGAAAGTTTCATTTATGAATCAAGTACAGTAAGAGATTAACTGCTCTAGGGAGTTATACAATGGAATAATGCTAACAGTACATTCTAATATAAATTATGTTAACTGTTGTACCTTGCTTCACTCTGTGATAGCTTAAGATAATGTGAGTGGATGGGATGAGAGAAAAGCTTTAGAGTGTAGGACTTCAATACTTGAGATCTTCCTTTATCTAGTCAAGAAGTTCCACCTTCTTATTAAGAGGAAGGGTTCAAAGCTTCTCCATGGCACACTGAAATTGTCAGCTCAGTACTCTGGTGTTTTGGAGTCATTACTAAGTAAAATGAGGATGACTCGAACACCAGCACTAGCATATCATGACAGTGGAGGTGACAACTGAATGTCTATGGGTAGGGCAGATAGTGTGAACCTAAGAAAAGTCAATGATTTGTATCCCCAAGTGGGACGGGGCAGGTGGGCCCTGAGATTTCATCACATTACTCAACAGTATGCACTTTAAAACCTATGAATTGCTTCTTTCAGGAAGTTTTATTTACTGTTTAGCACCATTTTACTGGTGGATGACTGAAAGCTCCAGAACCGTAAAGCTGAGTTGAATGACTCTCTATAGAGGGCAGTACTCTATATTGTTATTCTTGGCTGAGCTTATCCTGGGTGGCTGCTCTTGCCATAACCTAAAAGAAATGTTATGTCCCTATACTGATATCCAAGACAATTTGGAACAACTTGCTCCAGCGTGTCAGCTTTGTTTGTAGAAAATGGACATCTATTTTTAAAATTTCAGTCATCACATCTAATCTATGGATTGGTTTTGTACCAAACAGGTTTTTTGTTTTAAAAAAAGACTTGTTTAAACAATGGGCTGTAGAGTTGAGTTTGCTGACACACAACTTTTTTGAGATCTCGTCTCAAAAAAAAAAAAAAAAAAAGCATGGTGGTACCTGCCTGTAACCTCAGCAACAGAGGAGGTAAAGGTAGGAGGATTGTGACTCAAAGCCAGGCCCAGGCAAAAACATGAGAGAGAATCTGAAAAATAACCAAAGCAAAAAGGGCTAGTGGTGTGGCTCAAGTGGTAGTGTCGTTTAACAAATCCCTGCCCTGAGTTTAAACCCTAGAAATTAAAAAAGGCATATATGTATGTGTATATCTATCTCTCTATGTATCTATGCTTATATGTGTCTGTGTATATATAATATATTATATTACAATATATTATAATACATATGTATATAGTACATATATATAAATATATCTATATCTATATATCTCTATATATGGCACATACTGGGAAACTGAGAAGCATAAGACCACAAGGGTAGTTCATAGGACTCTTAGGACATTCTGAGATTTCCTAGGCATTTCTCTTTTCTGCTGTCATAGTGTAGCAGTTACCTTCATTAAAGTCTCTTATCAGCACTACTTGAAGAATTCTTGTCTTCTTTCATCTGTCTCATCCTCTATAATGACCATGGCAATGTGACAGTTTTGTGTGTGTGGTTTTTTTTTTTTTTTTTTTTAACACGGGGACACAGAAGGACTGATTGTTAAATAGGCAAAGACACATCTGGCAACTACAAAGACAAAGGGAAGCAGGCATCACATGATTAATATCAGGAGACCTCTGATGCAGGGATGAAAGTATGTAACAGGACAGGGAAGATGAGTTCATAAAGATGAATGGTGCAATTCACAAATGCAATATAACGGGGACTCTTTGGGAACAACTAACATCTTTATGTGAGCATGACTTTTGCGTAGACCTCAAAATCAGCAGGGAAGGTAGCACATGATCACTGGACAAGCCGCCCTCTGTGTCCTCTGGGTCCACACACAATGGTGGGGCTCTGGGGCCAGGCAACCAAGCTGCACAGCCCGGCACTTCAATTCTCAGTGGTCACTAATCTGTTACATTTTGTTTCCATAGAGCCAAAACGGGGACGATAGTATTGCATACTTTATTGGTTATTGTTTAGGCTTGATCAATAATACTGATATTAACCCTGAGCTCCATTGATTTTAAGCATGTGGCAAGGAGCGCCATGTCAGGAGGACCTGACAGAGCGAAGCTGCTCATCTCATCGCCGCAAGGAAGCTGAGGGAAACAGGAAGGGGGTGAGGCACATCCTCAGTGACCTACTCCTAACCAAGCCCTACCTCTAAAGAGCCCATTTGGTACGAATGCATCAGTGGATTAATCTATTGCTGATCTTATGCCTTCATAAAGCATTCATCTCTCAGTAGGTTAATAGTTTGTGTTTCAAATCTTCAATAGATGAACCTTTTGATGGGACAATCTATATGAAAACTATGGCTTCTTTCCTTCCTTCCTTCCTTCCTTCCTTCCTTCCTTCCTTCCTTCCTTCCTTCCTTCCTCCCTTCCTTCTTTCTCTCTCTTTCCCTTCCTTCCCTCCCTCCCTTCTTCCCTCCCTCCCTCCCTCCCTCTCTCTCTTTCCTTCCTTCCTTCCTTCCTTCCTTCCTTCCTTCCTTCCTTCTTTCCTTCCTTCCTTCCTTCTTTCCTTCCTTCCTTCCTTCCTCCCTTCCTTCTTTCTCTCTCTTTCCCTTCCTTCCCTC
The DNA here is from genome assembly GCF_024711535.1 of Dipodomys merriami. Lineage (NCBI taxonomy): Eukaryota > Metazoa > Chordata > Mammalia > Rodentia > Heteromyidae > Dipodomys > Dipodomys merriami. The sequence continues at coordinate 26,623,678 of NW_027202715.1, forward strand.
TCTCCCTTCTTCCCTCCCTCCCTCCCTCTCTCTCTCTTTCCTTCTTTCCTTCCTTCCTTCCTTCCTTCCTTCCTTCCTTCCTTCCTTCCTTCCTTCCTTCCTTCCTTCCTTCCTTCCGTTCTTTCTTTCGTTCTTTCCTTCTCTTTTCCTAATCCTAAAGCTCGAACTCAGTGCCCGAAAGTTTTCCCTTGGGTTTCTTTTGCTCAAGGCTAATGTTCTACCATGTGAGTCACAGTGCCACTTCCTGCTTTGTCTGAGTCATTTATTGGAGATAAAAGTATCACAGACTTTCTTGGCCAGGCTGGCTTCAAACTGCGATCTTCAGATCTCAGCCTCTTGAGTAGCTAGGATTGCAGGTGTAAGCCACTGATGTACTACTTCATAATTAAAAAAAACTTATTCTTCTCTGTCTACATGACTAACAAACACAAACAAAACAAATATAAAAACAAAAACAGTTTTTGCTTTTTAAAATTTTGTTAGTACCAGTGTTTGAACCCAGGGCCTTGATCTCATTTGACTTGAGCTACATGTTTACTTTCAGCTTTTTGCTGGTTTATTGGAGATAAAGAGTCTCAAGGGGTTACCTGTCTCAGCTTACGTCAATCATGGTCTTCGTATATCAGCTTCCTGCGTAGCTAAGATTATAGGTGTGATCCACTAGAGCCCAGACTGGGGTACAATTATAAAAACACAACTATTTCTTTCCATTTTTCACCAGTATTGTACAATACCCATCTACAAATTAGTGTGAGATGCATTCACTATCCTTGGAGAATCATGCATGTAAATTAAAATGTCATTATTCCATTTTAATACATGCAACTTCATTCTCTCTTTCATTTTTTCCTTTGAGACCTGGTAAGCAAATTCTTTGGGGGAAATTTTATTTTAAATACAGTTTGTGTTTCTTTTTACAAAAAATAACCCCTAATTCCTTTCTGGCTATGTCACTAAGGAACTAGAAACAGTTTAAGACCATCTGAGGAAAAATAGTCTATGAATTTTTTTTATAAACTTGACCTTTTGTGCCAAAAAAGGGAAGAACTCTGGGGAACTAATACTGAGTAAGATTTAGAAATCATTTCCCAAATTACAGTACCAGAATCACACAAATTAAAGTGTCTATGAGTTGACATTGATCCATTATTTCCTCCTTTCTCTCTTGCAAATCCATGAGTCAAAAAAGGAAACTTTATCATACAGTAACACAAATTGTCATTTGTCTAGAGTAAGGATTACTTGTTGAGTTTCAAAGAGGTAATTATATTTGATGGATGAGTAGTTTCTGAGAAAAATATCACTTAGTCACCATTGTAATATATGCTGTATGTATATACACAAACAAGATATACACTAATACATTAGCCTAATGTACTATATAATACTCATACTATATATGTAATATACTATATGTAATATATACTATATAATATATGCTAATATATGCTAACATGTATATATTCATATATATACCTATATATGAATGAAAGCATTGTAATATATGCTAAATGTTTGGTACAAGGGAGAGGATCATAGTGGGGAGAAAGATACAGGATGTATGGAAAGGTCTGGCATATCTAAGAAGACTGAACAGCTAGGATAATCATGACCTTGTATTACAAAGGTTAAATAAGTGGTAGAATATAAGTGAGATCACATTTATATAAATTGAACAATATGAAGTTATTAATAGTACCCATGTTTTGTCCCCTACATAAAAAATGGGTCCAAAGTCAAAATGTTTATCTGGATGAATTGTAAATTGCGTTCCTACTGTGGGAAAATGTTGGAACCACTTAAGCTAGTAAAGAGAAATATCAAAGGTTCTTTGTCAGAATTGCTTACTATTATTTATATACATGTGATTTTGATGACTCTTGAGCTATTATTTTAAGCCTCTGTATTATCATAATTTAAAATGTTTTTCCTGTAACAAAATCATCTAAGTGTTCATTATGTGGTAATGATGGGATAAATACGAATGCTAATTTACAAAAAAAGAAAACTGCTTGTAAACCAAGAAGTTCAGTGCAGAAAATAGAAGTGTTGAATGAAACACACACAAGAAAGGAAGGTGATCCCCATCCCTCAAGAATGTCTGCTGAAAGTTACAGATAGTTCACAAATGAAAAGAAAAATTAAAGCCACAGTGGGTATAGACTTAGAATTGAAAACATTCATCTTTTCTGTGGAAACATTCTTACAAAAATCCATCGGGCTTGGGTCATGTGTGGCAGGACCTCACAGAAGCTTGTGCTGTGAGGTTTCTTTGAAGCAATGATAAGCTTAGAAAATGCAAATCTGCACTGAAAGAAAGCAGATTAGAGGCTGCCAGCAGCAGGAATTAAACGTAAGCAGGAATGAAGAATCATATTGGGGTGGTGGAATGTTCTAAAACTGGGTTATAGTCATATATAATTCACTCAGAATTATAGGACTGAACACTCACAATGGACAAATTTGATCCTACATGGAAAGCCATTTGAATAGAAAAAAATGACTGGGTGGAATTCAGTTGTCCTGATAAATGATTGGGTAATGAATTGATTTTCTTTTTCTGCTATTAAAATGGTCTCAAATTTAGTGATTTTAAAGGACTGAAGTGTGTTTTAGTCTAGGATGGGCTGTGGTTGGAAGTCTAAAATGAATACTAAGGGACTAAAATCAAGATGTTGACAAGCCCATTTCTGCCTTCAGACTCCAGGAGTGAGCTTGTTCCTTGCTTTTTCTGGCTTCCAGAGCCTCTAGTATTCCTTGGCTTTAGTGGGATCACTCCAATCTTTGCTTCAGTCATATCACCACTGTCTCCTCATGAACTCTTCTGTTTTTCTCTTATGAAGACACTTCACAGCACGGGCAATGTGGTTCAGTGGTACAGAATTTAACTAGCATGAGCAAGCCCTTAGATTCTATCTCCATTACTAAAAAAAAAAAACACAAACAAAACAGTAACAGCACCAATATCCCTATAAGTGCATTTAAGGCTCCCAAATAATGTAGGATAATCTATTCAAATCTTTACTTTAAATAGCTTTGCAAAGCCCTTGTTCTACAGGGCAATATACTTATGGGTTATCAGGTTAGGAAATAAGTTTTTGGGAGTTTGGGGGAGATAGAGAGGAGATGGCAGGCATATTGATTTATTTATTTTTGTTCTCTCTATGCATCATATTACACCAAGACCACGGCACATTTTTCCAAATAGAGAAGACCTGGGGAAAGCTTGATAGTTAAAGACGAGAAATATTTGTCCAGGAATATTTAGTTGGATTGTTAAATGTACATGGAAGGACCACAGAAAATGGAGAAGAAAGACATTTCAAGGCCACGTTCCTGAGTGTCTGCAATATCTGGCTAGATTCTCAGACTGAACTGCTATGGGACCCTTTTGATTAAGGGAAGAAATGATTGCAGAGGGTTTTGATGAAAGGTTAATCTAATGAACAGTAATCAAACCAGAGAAGAAAAACTTCAGATGAGAATGCATGTGTGGAGGCTCCTGCCACAATCCAACCATGAAGTAAGTGACCTTGAGCTCCAGTTATGATGGTTTTTTTTTTTAAGGAAGCCTGAAGCAATATGAAGAAAGAACTACTATTTCCTTACTAACTGAATCATGATAAGAGGATATATATGTATGGTGGATCATGTTTGTACTGCAAATAATAGAAGTCCCCAAACAATTAAACAAAAGTTTTTTTTTTTCTCCTAATATGAAGAACAAATGTAGGTGGCTGCGAAGTCACATAATGCAACTTTTCCCATTATCTTCCAGCAACGTCCAGATTGGCTGTCAGGCTGCTAGGAGTCAGGCTGATCTTTTTGAAACAAAGACGTGGGAGACGTGAACACAAAATACTGTTTCTCTTCCAAAAGGGAAGAGGCTGGCAGGATGCTTTTCTTAGCAACTTTGCAGAGTTTCTCAAGAAGTAACACTTGGCTAGGTGTTTACCAGCATTTGAATGTCCTAGAGAGAGGTGAAAATATGAAGTCAGATCCCACATAAACCTCTCAGCTTCAGATGTCTGCAAATTCTCTGTTGTTTATTGATTGGATCTGCAAATGGAGCTAAAAGGTGTGAGGAATAGGAAATGTGTTTGGTAATGGCTATTTAGTGCTGATTAATGTCGTGGTTTTTGGCAAAGACCATACTTCTTTTCTTGCTACTGTTGTACAAAGAAGGAAAGATGAAAAATAGGCCACCTTTAGTGATCACAAATGGACAGGAAGCAATGTAAAAAGCTTTTTAAAAATATAAATATTTTCCTTTATAGTTATTCACAGCTGTCTGAAAACCTTTTAAAGTTCTTATGACAGCATAAATAACATTATCAATTTGGTGATCTAAGTTCCTGGATGGTTTTACTATTGGTAATTATGAAAGAACAGGACATAAACCAAAACACCTAAAATTAGCCAAATCATCTATAATTTTTAAAACTAGACCTTGCAGTTATTCCAAGATTATTAATATGCTTGTATACTAAACATTAATTTGATTTTTAATTCTAACTTCAGATGGGAAGCTGTCCATTATTCCTCGATTATCTTCATGTAGCACGTGCTCTTGAAACTCTCAATCAATCCTTTCCTGAACTTCTTAGTCAGTCCTTTTCTTCATGCTGGTTTTTATAATTCCATAGGGAAGAAGACATGAAAGTCATAGCCTTTATTATGTTTTAGACCCCATTCAAGAATAAACAACCCTGGATTGATGATTTTTCTCTAAGTCTTGGGTCTTTTTCTCTTCTTTTTTTTTTTTTTTTTTTTGTGCCAGTCCTAGGGCTTGAACTCAGGGCCTGGATGCTGTTCCTGGTTTTTTTTTTTAAATTCATTTCATTTTATTTTGTTGTAAATGTGCTGTATAGAGAGGTTACAGTTATATAAGTAAGTTAATGAGTACATTTCATGTCAAACATTGATACCCACTCCTTTGTTTTTCTCCCACTATGCCCCCCATTCCTCCCTCAAAATTATAAAGTTCGTTTCCAACATAGTATCTTGTGAGTATCACTGTAGCATTGGATCACGCTTTATCATTCTTTCACCATTTTGTTATTTCCTTTCCCTTCCTCAAATCAGATAATTGTGTATACAAGATACAGGGTACTAGAATTTTTAAAAAGTGACTACCAGGGATAAACCAAAGGAAAAACTAAAATAAAATAAAAAGAACGAACTTGATATAGTACATTGACAACAACAAGGTCAACAACAAAAAGTGACCTCTTGTTTTCATATCTTGGAGTTCATTTTGATTATCATTTTATATGATCATATGTACATAGTTATTAAACTATTGTGATCATTTGCTAGGACTATCCTAGACATATACTAATTATTATGAATGAGGGAAACCATGGAGCCTTATGTTTCTTTGGGTCTGGCTTACTTCACTTAGTATGATTTTTTCAAGTCTTCCCATTTCCTTATGAATGGGCAATGTCATTATTTCTGATAGAAGCACAGAATTCCATTGTGTATATCTACAACATTTTCTTCATCCATTCATCTATTGAGGGGCATCTGGGTTGGTTCCATATCTTACTATGGCAAATATGCTTCAATTGTTCCTGGGTTTTTTCTACTCAAGGCCAGCACTCTCCTCCTTGAACCATATCTCCACTTCCTTCTTTTTTTGTAGTTAATTGCAGATAAGAATCTCAGGTTTTTCCAGCCCAGGCTGGCCTTGAACTGTGATCCTCATATCTCAGCCTCTTGAGTAGCTAGACATGAGCCACCAGTGCTGGACATGAAGTCAGTTTTATTCTGAGACTTAATTGGGCAGGAGTGGTATTGATCATTTTTAAAGTTCCCCAGATGATTCTCTCTATAATCACTGATGTATCTATCCTTCACTGTTTCCAGTTTTTAACATATACTGTATGTCCTATCATGACAAGCTATGAAAACTTCTTAAACTGTTTTTATTAGGTATGATCAGGTTTTTTGTTTTCTCTTTTAGTATATGAGGAATTCTCAGTAGAACTATCAAAACAATGAGCTTGCACCTCTCTGTTCTTAGGAGTTACTCAGATAAATGGCTCTTCCAGAGTAGCCAGAAAAAAAAAACTATTTAAGTGGAATCTAAAAAATATGCTTGAGAGTTTAAGTATATGAGTGGCACCTGTGGTTCTAGAGCTCTTATCAAGTTAGAAGCATAGGCTTACCATCCATCAAAATCAAGTTGTCTCTCATTCTGACAAACAGGATGTGACCTTGGCCAGTTCTTAAAACTTTTAGCTTATGTTTCCTCTAATGTAAATTAACAGACCTTCTTCATATCAACTGTGGGTATAATTGGAGGTAAATATAAAATTCTTCATACAGAACTCATTTGGTGTGTTCAAGAAATATTTGGCGATCATGGACAGATTTGTTTAAGCTAAGCATCTTTTTAATGTATTCACTGAGTGTTCCATGGGTGACTCATCTGCGTTTATGGTTTCCCAATACAGATAGTCTCTTAACTTATGATGGTTCGATTTATGGTTTCTTAGTTTTTAACTTATGATGGTTCGATTTATGGTTTCTTAGTTTACAATGATACAAAATCAATATGCATTCAGTAAAAATTATATTTCAAAAATAGTTTGTGTGTTAGTCTTTTCCTGGGGCTTGCAATATACAATATGAAAATGTTTTGAGATGCTAGGCAGGTGGCAGCAATATTACCAAGGTACCTAAGATTCTACCATTACTGTAGCCTATGTTATTTTGTATGCTATTGTGTTTTTGTTTTCACATATAAACATATATATCTACAATATGTCCATTCATATAAACAGGAACTATTAACACTTTATTTAAAAGAAGGATTTGTGTTAAATAACTTTGACCAAGTTTTTGCTAATTTTTATTTTCTGAACATGTTTAAGGCATAAGCTAAGCTGTGAGATTTATTGTGTTCAGTGGACTGTGTGTATGAGATGCATTTTGACCAATGGTGTTTGTTGGGAAGATAACTACAATGCAAGTTGGGGAATGTGTGTATATATGTCTCCATTTCTTAACAAAATCCTGAACTGCATCGTCATTTCAAAAATACATATTTAATGTTTTGTTGATATTATTTTATTATTTTTCAGAAACAAGGTCTTGCTATGTAGCCAGACTAGCCTTGAACTTAAATTCTACTGTTACACCTTCATTAGTGCTGAGAAATAAAGGAAAACATGCGACCTAAATTTCTTTGAGACTGGCTTACTTCACTTAATATGTTTTTTTTTCAAGTCTTTCCATTTCCTAACAAATGGGGCAGTGTCATTGTTTCTGATGGAGACACAGAATTCCATTGTATAAATATACCACATTTTCTTGACCCACTCATCTACTGAGGGGCATCTGGGTTGGTTGTGTATCTCAGCTATGGTGAATAATGCTATAATAAATATAGTTGTGCTGGTAGATTTAGTATGGCCTTGTTTGTGATCATTTGGGTAAATATCCAAAAGTGGGATTGCTGGGTCATAGGGGATCTCTATGTGGAGTCTTTTGAGGAACCTCCATACTGCTTTCCAAACTAGTTGAACAAGTTTACATTCCCACCAACAAAGCAGTAGGGTTCCCTTTTGGCCACATCCCCTCCAGCATCTGTTGTTATTAGATTTCTTGATTATGGCCATTCTAACTGGGGTGAGGTAGAATCTCAATGTTGTTTTGATTTGCATTTCTTTTATGGCTAGAGACGTTGAGCATTTCTTCATGTCTGTTGGCCATTCTTATTTCCTCTTCAGAGAAGTTTCTCTTTAAGTCTTTAGACCCTTGTTGAAAGGGCGATTGTTTCTTTGAGGATTTGTTTTTGGAGGATTTAATTTTTGAGTTCTGAGTATATTTTAGATATGAGGCCCTTGTCTGTAGTACAGCTAGTGAAGATCTTCTCCCAATCTATAGGCTTTCTATTGATCTTACTAGCTATGTCCTTTGCCATGCAGAAGTTCTGCAATTTCATGCAATCCCATTTGTCCAACCTTTCTTTGATTTGTTGTGTTTCTGGGTCTTTATTAAGAAAATTTCGCCCTGTGCCAAGGAGACCTAGGGTTTCTCCTATTCCTTCCTGTAATGTTTTCAGGATGTCTGCTTTGACTTCAAGGTCTTTGATCCATTTGGAGTTGATTCTGGTACAGGGTGATATATATGGATCTAGCTTTAGTTTTCTACATGTGTTTAACCAATTTTGCTAGCACCATAAACCAATTATTTTACTTTATTTATTTTTTTTTTTACAAACTGTGTTGAGACATTCTAGAAGTCGTTCCTTGGACAACTTTGTCCCACTTTTCTTTTTTCTTCTCCTTGGCATAAACTAATTATTCTTGACTCTAAATCTTTACTAGCCAACATTCCCATTGAAACTCTCCAAAAATTCCCTATAACTTGCTGGATTAAGTTATCACTTTCTTATCAGTTTCTTCAGCTTACTCTCATTCTAGGTTTCCTATAAACTCCAAACACCAGGAATAACATTAAGCCTTTCTTATTCCCTAAACACTTCATTCTTCTTTGTGAGTCCATACAGATTTGCCTTATTGTATTCCTGGTATCTATGACTTGACACTAAATATGATATGGGAGAAAGTCCTTAATTTCTACAAACATTGTCACTACTGTTCATTTCACTACGTTGTAGAAAATAGTAAGTCACTGTATTGAATAGGAATTGGTAGAAAAGTAGTTTTTCACTTTTAATTGGAATCTTAGTCAACAAAAATCATCTAAACTCTCTCCATTAGCCATTATCATCTTGTCATAAATATAATGCAGAGATGTTCAGCAACTTATTCAAAACCAAGACTTGAATCTATGTTTTTAGATTCTCATTGCTAACTTGCTTTTGATTCTTCCAGCCCAAAGAAATCCATCTGAATAGTAGCTTGGCTGTGGTTAGAGTTTGGGAATATTCTGAGAAAACTTTTTGAATATAAGTAATAAATACAAGTAAAGATAACCTTATTAGAAGTGTGTTCCCTGCTATAGATGGTGATTCATAAGCTCATTTGTTTTATGACTCATAGCTCTTGGAAAAGAAAAAGATTCCAAAGAATTACTGATTTTTTAATTTGACCAGCCACTTGTTTTAACTGCTTTCATCTTTTCTTTCAAAAGCAAAGACAACAGCATCATAGAGAGTATGCTTAAGAAAGAAACAACATGCATGTGCTCCTTGTCTGAATTGCATTATAGTAAAACTTCTTTGTTTTGTTGTTACATTAAAAATGGTCATTGTTATTTCTGTAAAGAATGGCTATAGAAAAAGTCATCAAGATGAAAACTAGAGACATCTTTCAACAGAACATCATCACTCAAAGGCTTTTATCTTTCAGTGATTCAGTCTTATCCCAGGTATTATTCAGAACCTAAAATCTATTTTAAAGATTAGACTGTCATAATATAAACTGAAGTGGGCATCTTAAAGTATTAGAATTCATTCAAACTGAGATGTACTAGATGATGGAATGAGTAATAAAATGTGCAGGAGTAAATTCTCTTGAGATAATAATCCTCCTCTAACATCATCAAGAGAAAAACAGCTTGCTATAAAAATATATCAGCTCTTGGTTTCCCAAGTAGGAAATTATTTGAAGAATTCTTGGTATTTGATACCAAGAAAACATCTTTTCTTGTCCTTTTCATAATTTTTTAAAATTTTCATCACCTTTTTATTGAAATCCAGGATAAAAATGAAAATATATAACATGTCAGATTACTTGCAATTAATAAAGAAAAGGTCAATGTAAACTCAGCTTAGAGTAGAATACATAGTGAGAAGTGACTTATAGCCTTATAAAACTAGAATGTTCAAGGGCATCCAGGCATGGTTTGACTCAAGGACAGGAAGAATGTTGGTGTTTTTGTAAAACTATTGGTGTCTGTCTGTCAGTTAGGCATATTTTCCCAATGTTGGTCTCATTCTGAGGTAGGTTTTTCTATAAAAATAAGAAAGTTTACAGTACCAACTTCCAGCCTACCAGTTTAGTGATGTGAGAGAAAATAGGGCAAGATTCTATTAGATCTTTTCTAGTAGATCAGAGAAGAATGAATGGGGATTCCCTATTGAGATAGCTTGGGTTATGTGTCCATCTCAGATGATTCACTGAATCTAAGAGAGTAGATTATGTTAATGGTCATGACTAGAGTGTTCCATATAACCATGGCTGGAGAGCAAGACATTGAAATGAGGTAAGCCCTAAATGAGCCATGTGGACTTAAACACAGGGAAGGAAAACCAGGTTTTCTGTTGCTGGATGCAGGGTGAGGAAGGCAAACACAGGTGATATTTATTGCATAGCCTACCGATTACCATTTCTTTTTGACCCCAAAATGTTCCTTCTACTGGTACCCAGAGAAAATTCTTCTTTCTAATAACATTGCTCCTGGTGGGAAAAATGGGTCCTGGAAACCTGCTGTCTCTTTAGCAATCTCTTTTTCTGCCTCCATTTTAATCAAGCTATAGGCTCAATTTCCCTCTTATTTCGTTGCCTCTTGCTGATTTCATCACAGTTCATTCAGTCTACAGAGGCACCATTTGCTTGAATCAGCCTGGTGTGCACCATTATTAAATTTGAGAGGAAAGAAGCTAAGCAAAAAATGAGGAAGAAAACATTTTTTCCTTACCGATACATAACGGGACTTCATGTTGATTACATTTCCTTTTCTCCAAGAGGCAAATTCCTCCATCAGTCTGGGGCAGTACTGCAAGCATAAGAGACTATAAGTGGCTAAAAGACTTAGACACAGGATTTGAGGATATCTTACCTTTGTTCAAAATCGTAAGGTACCAGACTTTGTTGAATATATATTGAAATAATTCTTGTAGACTTAAAAGAAAGAGGTACATTCTTTTAAGAAAATGCTATAGCTCAAATCCAAATAAGAATTGTAGAAGACCAAAATAATAAGTACTCTGCTTATGGTTATACATTTACTCCAAGAAATGTATAGAGAGTTGAAATTCTGGAGTCTGGAAGTAGAAAATACAGGATGAAGATCAGCATGTATGGAAAACACAAATGTGTTTTCCATACAAATTAGAGTCAAGCTCACTGTTCAGCTGAACATATGCTTTATTCTATCCCTGCAGTCTTAGTGTTTGAGAATTGGATTGAATTTATAATGAAGGTGCTCAGGCATATTGCTTATCTGGAAATGGAATACAAAACCACAGATGATAATTTTTAATTTGGATGTAGCTCGTGAGACAGTCATGTTCTCATACATGCAGATGCCAAGTATCTTTTCCCCAAAGCTAAAGGTGAACTTGGTATGTAGCTGGTGGATTGAATTGATGAATCTAAGTTGAGCTGAGCTGAGGACCAAGTCACTGGCACAACAGTAAAACTTGCTTGGAGTGATGACTTATAAGGCAACAACATTGAACAACTGACTCATCTAATGAGTCATTCCTGCTGAACTGTGCACTTTCTTTAACCTCAGGAATCTATAATGAAATCCTCTCATTCCTTACCCAGTACCTTTACATATTGATTCTTTTGCCTCTTTATACTCGGGAGAGAAAGCAATCTATACATAGGGAGGGCTTCAGGATCCTACAGGGGCAAAATTATTTTTAAAAAAAGGCAGAAATTGTCTTCAGACAGCTCTTCTCAAGTCCTTTTCTAGAGTATTTTTACTTCAACCCCTCAAAAGTCAACATTTTCCTTTCCTCCTCCCTTCTTTTCTTTAACACCAATTATTCACTGGGGTCCAAATGAAGGGACATGGTGACTCTCTCATTAGGTGACAACTTCTGCCTTGCAACATTGTCCTCTCCTTTCCTCCCTCCTCTTATAAACCAAATCAGTCTATTCTCTAAGTTGTTTCTACCAGGATCCTTGATAAATGAGTGACATTACTTTGGGGATTGGGCTAGAGAATTCATTTCTTCCCTCCAGAGTAGTCATTTGATGGTTTGCCTGCTAGGCAACCATTGCTCTTCCTCCCCAATCATTCTTTGCAGAAATGACCCTCCCCACACTCAATCCACGTGTGCTGCTAACTGTTGATTTGGACCACAGCTAATCCAAAACAAAGTGAGATATAAGACCTCTGGGAAACTAGAAAAGAGATGAGATCTTTCCACTAACAAAGTGACCAAGGGCCATCTTTGTCATCACACAAAGAGGCTACAGGCTTAAGACTACACCGAATTGTCAACACCAGAAGGTGTAAGGCCTGCACCTCGACTTCAGGCCCTGATAATAAGCCACAGAAAAGATCAGTGGTTGGCACTGATTGTATGAAGAGTGCAAACTTGAGTCTGGTTAGACCCAGTAACAGACCACTACTAAGCTACGTGATCCAATAACTCCTACTTAATTGCACTACATAGAATTGAATTGGGTTGGTGCCCTTTAGAGAGGAGAGATTTCTAAATAGTAGTTTAAAGGAGCAGTAAAAGGAATTCCCTGAGCAATAGCTCATATCCTACAGTGGGGCTTGGCAAACTGTCCTCTAATGGCTAGATAGTAAATATTTCAGAATTGAAATACAGGGGTCTGTTACCACTACCCAGTTCTACTGTTGTAGTAAGAAAGCAGTCACAGACAATATAGAGATGAATTAGTATGAATTTAATATCATTTTCTTATGTCTTGAAATATTTTCTGTGTTTTCAACCATTTAATATGTAATGAATCAGAACAAAAAATAAAAAGTTTATAGTGGTTTTCTTACTCGTGTTCTACAGGGATAGTTGACTGTACAGTACTAGCAACTGCCTTTCTGGATATAAAAATTCAATTAATAGAGAACATTTAGAATCCCATGTATAATGGTGGAATCAATCACTTTTAGTCACTCTATTCCCCCCCCCCCCATCATCAGGGCTAAGTCTGCTCAGTTAGTAGGATTGGCTACTTAGTGACTTTGGTTTTAATCATAAATGGCCTTAAACATTAAGTTACTTTCTATTTGTTGAGGCACCTTTTCCCCTATGGGGATTTTTAAATTATATGGCCTACTCAGACAATGAATTGAAAGAACTGTAAGTTAGCAAATTGATCAATGTGGTAAATAAGAAGATTCACTATTAGAAATACATTAAAGAGAAACTATCCACAGGGAGAAATGATTTATGAATTATGATGATGAATCTAAACAGTAAACAGAGGAATGTAACATGGTGGTAGGAGAAACCCTATATATTACTTAAGTATTAAGTATAAAAATAAAGTTTCATGATCTTAACACTCTCTTCTTGTATGGATGGCTATGCTAGGAGCTATTTGCTTTCTATCTACTATTATCTATTTTATTTATCTATAGATATCTTTGCATATAAATACATGTAGATATAAATACCTATACACAGCTAGAAATAGATGGACTGATATCCTAGCTTTGTGTGAAGAGCTATCTATTAAATTTCTTTCTTCATTTAGAAATCAATATAGGAGATACAAAATACAAAATTATATTAACCTCAAACTGTCTGAATGTTCAAGTCCTCTAATACTAGAATGTAAAGCAGTTACATTTAAGAGTTAATGCCTTTTATCTTCTGGACAGCACTTGAATTGTTTCTTTTTGAGATAGAGGATTCTGTAAAATAAACTCAACTTAATTCCCATAAATAAAACTGAAAGAGAAACAAATCAGCTTTTGTCACAGACAACGGTTGATTCTTGTGAGTTGGTGTGTTTTTTGAAAATGTTTTTATTTGATTTCTTTTTTAATATACATTTTTATTATAAAGATACTATACAGAGGGGGTTACAGTTACCTAAGTAAGTAATGAATACATTTCCTCTTAAGCATTGTTACCCCCTCCTTTGTTTTTCCCCAACCATCCCTTCCCTCCCCACCTCCACAACTCCTCCCTTCCCTCCACCACCCCAAAGTTGTAAAGTTCATTTTTAACATAGTATCTTGTACATATCATTATTACAACGGGTCACCTGTATCATTGTTTCACCTTTTGTTATTTCCCTTCCTCTCCCCAAGTTAGAAAAGTGTATATGCAAGATGCAGGGCACTGGAATCAAATGCAGTGAAAACAGGGGTTATAGCATGGGGGAAGAACATACAAAACAAACAAAAGAAATCACATAGTACATCAAAAGCACATTAAAAACAAAGACAAAACCATTTGTGTCCCTATCGTGGGGTTCATTTCGCTTATCACCATTTTATATGGTCATATGTGCAAAGCCTTTGACCTTTTCTACTTGTCTGGTAAGATTATCCCAGACATATACTAATTATTGAAAATAAGGGAAACCACAGGACCCATGTTTCTTTGGTTCTGGCTTACTTTACTTAGTATAATTTTTTCCAAGACTTCACTTACTATAATTTTTTCCAAGGCTTTCCATTTCCTAACAAATGGGGTGATGCCATTCTTTCTGATGGAGGCATAGAATACTATTGTGTATATATACCACATTTTCTTGATCCATTCATCTACTGAGGGGCATCTGGGTTGGTTCCATATCTTGCTATGGTAAATAATGCTGCAATAAACATAGTTGTGCTGGTAGCTTTAGTATGATCTTGTTTGTGATCACTTGGTTAAATGTCCAAAAGTGGGATTGCTGGGTCATAGAGGAGCTCTATGTGGAGTCTTTTGAGGAACCTCCATACTACTTTCCAAAGTGGTTGAACAAGTTTACACTCCCACCAACAATACAGTAGGGTTCCCTTCTGTCCACAACCCCTCCAGCATCTGTTGTTATTAGATTTCTTGATTATAGCATTCTAACTGGGGTGAGGTGTAATCTCAGTGTTGTTTTGATTTGATTTCTTTATGGCTAGAGAAGTTGAGCATTTCTTATGTGACTATTGGCCATTCTTATTTCCTCTTCAGAGAAGTCTCTCTTTAAGTCTTTAGCCCCTGATTGATAGGGTGGTTGTTTCTTTGAGGATTTGTTTTTGGAGGATTTAATTTTTTGAGTTCTAAGTATATTTTAGATATGAGGCCCTTGTCTGTTGTATAGCTAGTGAAGATCTTCTCCCAATCCGTAGGCTTTCTATTGATCTTGCTAGCTATGTCCTTTGTCATGCAGAAGCTCCGCTGTTTCATGCAATCAAATTTGTCCAACGTTTCTTTGATTTGTTGGGTTTCTGGGTCTATATTAAGAAAATTTTGTCCTGTGCCAAGGAGCCCTATAGTTTTTCCTGTTCCTTCCTGTAATGTTTTCAGGGTGTCTGCTTTGACTTCAAGGTCTTTGATCCATTTGGAGTTGCTTCTGGTGCAAGGTGATATATAAGGATCTAGCTTTAGTTTTCTACAGGTGTTTAACCAATTTTGCCAGCACCATTTACTGAAGAGGCTGTCTTTCTTCCAGTCTATTTTTTTGGCTCCCTTATCGAAGATTAGGTGGCTATAGGTCTGTGGGTTCATTTCTGGATCTTTAGTCATATTCTATTGGTCCTTAGCTCTGTTCTTGTGCCAGTACCAAGCTGTTATGATTACTATGGCTTTGTAGTAGAGTTTGAAATTTGGTATTGATATTCCTCCAGAACTGTTCTTTCTGCTAAGGATTGTTTTTGCTATTCAGGGTCTTTTATTGTTCCATATAAATTTTTGGACTGACTCTTCAATTTCATGAAGAATGAGGTTGGAATATTGATAGGCATTGCATTGAATTTGTAGATAGCCTTTGGCAGTATTGCCATTTCATGATGTTAACCCTCCCAATCCAGGAGCTTGGGAGGTTTTTCCACTTCCTTTGTTCTGCTTTAATTTTCTTTTTTTCAGGTTTTAAAAGTTTTACTCATAGAGGTCCTTCACTTCTTTAGTTAACTCCTAGATATTTTATTTTTTGTGGGGCTATTACAAAAGGAGTTGCTTTCCTGATTTCAGTAATGCTCTTCTCGTTATTGACATAGAGGAAAGCCATTGATTTCTGAGGGTTAATTTTATACTGCTACTTTGCCAAAGTTTTGAATCAGCTCAAGTAACTTGGGAGTGGAGTCCACAGGGTTCGTTAAATACTAGATCATGTCATCTGCAAAGAGAGAGAGTTTTACTTCATCTTTCCCTATTTTGATACCCTTTATGTTTGCATCTTGTCTTGTTGCTCTAGCTAGGCATTCTAATACTAAATTGAAGAGGAATGGACATCCTTGTCTTATTCCTGAATTTAGAGGAAATGGCTTTAGCTTTTTGCCATTAAGTATAATGCTGGCTGTAGGTTTATCAGACACAGCCTTTATTATATTGAGGTATGTTCCGTGGATTCCTAGTTTTTCTAGAGCTTTCATCAGAAAGGGGTGTTGGATCTTGTCAAATGATTTTTCTGCATCTTTTGAGATAATCATGTGGTTCTTATCCTTTCTCTTGTTGATGTGATGAATTATATTAATTGATTTGTATATATTGAACCAGCTTTGCATCCCTGAAACAAATCCTGTTTGATCATGGTATATGATTTTTTTGGATGAGTTGTCGAAATCGATTGGCCAAAATTTTGTTGAGAAGTTTTGCATCAATGTTCATCAAAGAAATGGGTCTATAGTTCTCTTTCTTTTTTTTTTTTTTTTTTTGGGGGGGGGGGTCTGGTCGTGGGGCTTGAACTCTGGGCCTGGGCGCTGTCCCTGAGCTCTTCAGCTCAAGGCTAGCACTCTACCACCAGTGCCACTTCCGACTTTTTTTTTTTTTTTTTGCTTATGTGGTGCTGAGGAATCGAACCCAGGGCCTCAGGCATGCAAGGCAAGCGTTCTACCACCGAGCCACCTTCCCAGCCCTATAGTTCTCTTTCTTTGATGAGTCCCTGCTTGGTTTTTGGATGAGGGTTATGATGGCTTCATAGAAAGAATTTGGTAGTAAACTTTCACTTTCAGGTTCATTAAAGAGTTGGAGGAATATTGGTGTGAGTTCTGCTTTGAAACCCTTGTTGAATTCAGCTATAAAACCATCTGGTCCTGGGCTTTTCTTGGGTGGGAGGATTCTTATTGCTGTTTCTGTTTTGATGCTTAATATGGATCCGTTTAGTTGATTTAGATCATCTTGGTTTTGTTTGGGCATGTCAGACTTTGCTAGAAATTCATCCATTTCTTCCAGATTATCAAATTTATTAGCATAAAGGTTTGAAAAGTATCCCCTTATTATGTTCTGAATCTTGTTTTTTTCTGTGGTGATGTTTCCATTCTCATTTCTGAGTTTGTTTATTTGGCTGTGTTCTCTTTTTTTCTTGAGAAGATTTGCTAAGGTTCTGTCAATTTTGTTAAGTTTTTCAAAGAACAAACTCTTTGTTTTGTTGATTCTATGGGTTTTTTGGACTCTAATTCATTTAATTCTGATTTAATTTTAATGATTTGTTTCTGTCTACTGGATTGGGGTTTAGCTTATAACTCTTTTTCAAGGAGTTTTAGGTGCCTTGTTAAATTGTTGGTTTCAGATCTCTCCAATTTGTTGCTGTAGGAACTCAGAGCTATAAACTTGCCTCTGAGTACTGCCTTTGCTTTGTCCCAGAGGAGCTGGAAGTTTGCATGATCATTTTTGTTAGTTATCATGAACATTTGAATTTCCTTTCTAATCTCTTCCATGACCTAGTGGTGGTTCAAGAATATGTTGTTCAGTCTCCATGTGTTACAGGATTTTCTTTGGTGACTTTTGGTATTGAATTCTAATTTTATTCCCTTGTCTGGGAGAGTGATGCGCATAATTTCAATGATTCTGAATTTGGATAAATTTGCTTCGTGACCTAAAATGTGGACTATTTTGGAGACTGTTCTATGTGCTGCTGAGAAGAACATGTAATCTGATGCTGCTGGGTGAAATACTCAGTAGATGTCTGTTAAATCTTGTTTATGCAGCTGTTTAGACCTGCGATTTTCTGTTGAGTTTTTGCAGGGTGGATCTATCTAGTGGGGATAATGGTTGTTAAAGTCCCCAACAATTAATGTCTTTGGATCTATGTGTGATTTTAGGGGAAGTAATGTTTTTTGGATGAATTTGGGTGCTCTGTTTTTAGTGAATAGATATATAGATATATAATATCCTCCTGAAGGAGAGATCCCTGAATTAGTATGCATTGACCTTCTTTATCCTTCTTACTAATTTTAATTTGAAGTCTATTTTATCTGATATTAGGATTGCAACTCTCGCCTATTTATGGGGGCCATTTGCTTAGTAGATTTTATTCTAGCCTTTCAGTTTCAGAAAATGTTTGTTTTTGTGGGCAAAGTGTGTCTCTTGAAGGATCTTGCTTTTTGACCCAACTAAACAATTTATGTTGCATAATTGGAGATTTAAGCCCATTAATATTGAGAGTTAGGACTAAGAGGTGTTTGTCTGTTCCTGCCTTTTTATCAATATCTTTTCAGGGTTATGCCTTGCCTGTTCTTGTTGTGATTCCATAGTTCCCTGTTTGTGGGCTGTTTGACTGCCAATATCCCATTCTTGTTGGTTTTCTATGTGTAGAATGTCTTTGAGGATTTTTTTGTAAAGTTGGTTTGGTAGTGATATATTGATTCAGTTTTTCCTTATTGTGGAAGGTTTTTATTTGTCCTTCTGCTATGAATGAGAGCTTAGCTGGGTAAATTATTCTTGGTTGGTAGTTATTTTAGGGGATGGCATACCTCATTCCATGCTCTCTTTGCTTTCATGGTCTCTGCTGAGAAGTCCCAGGTGATTCTGATTGGCTTACCTTTATAGGTGATTGTTCTCTTCTCTTTGGCAGTTTAAGAATTCTTTTCTTAGTTTCTATTGATCTGGTAAGGACTATAATGTGGTGGTGGGATGTCCTGTTGTGGTCTGGTCTATTTGGGGTTCTAAAAACTTCTTGTATCTGGAAGTATATTTAGGAAGTTCTCTGCTAGGATTCTGTTAAATATATTTCCTAATCCATTGGCTTCCTTCTCCAGGCCCTCCTCAATACCTATTAGTCTCAAATTAGGCTTTCTGATTTTATCTTGTAGCTCCTCAATGATCTATTATGGTTCTTGGTTTTGTTATGAATATCTGTGTGCTCTTTCTCTATGGCGTCTAAACTATCTTCTGCCTCAGAGATTCTGTCTTCTGCTTCCTCTATTCTGCTTTCAAGGCTTTTTACTTGCTATTTATCTCCCTTCCTTCTTGCTGGTCTTTCTTAGTGGTGGCCAGCTCTTTATTAAAGTTTTCTTTTAAGTCTTGAATAGATTGCCTAACCTCCTGGAGTTGTTTTTCAGACTTGTCTTTCAACTCCTTTAACTGGGTGTTTATCTTTTCACTGGACTCTTCCTCCTTCTGTTGGAGTTCCTTTATCTTTTATTTGTGGAATCCATGAAGTCATCTATTAATTTTTGGTTGTCTTTGTCACATTCTCACATAGCCTTATGCAGGTTGTCCACCTTTGCATTCAGCAGATTTACCAGCCATGCTTTTAAAATACCTTGAGCATTATCCTCTTGGTCATTCTGGGACTGCTCTATAGCTTGTTTATGTGGAGATGGAGTTGGGGTTAGTTAATTGGCCATGTTTCTTGCATTTCTTAAGAGCCACTCCAATACTACAGTAGGACAGTCTTTTAAGGCAGGAGCCAACCTGGTGTCATGTAGATGTATAAAACTTAGGGTTTCAAAATTATGGGTAGATGTTTCCCGATTTAGCTCTCTTTTTCTTTGCTTGGAGAGAGATGTTGTGGTTCCAGGGTAGAGATTATATACAATTGTAACTTATGAGACAATCTGGCTTTGGCTGTTAAGTAGTCTACACCTTAGGGTTAACAAGATGGGCCCCTTGTACTCAGTAAAAATGGAGCCAACTGCAAGTTGGCTCAGAAATAAACCATTAGGGATCAATGAAGAAAATGGAGAAGAGAAGAGTTAGGATTGGAGTGATATGAATTTAAATTAAGAAGAAAATTGGGTATAATAATAGTAGATGGGTAAGAACAGCTTAGAGGAGAGGTATGTGTAGTAGGAAGAGAGTAGAGACCTTGTTTCAGAGTGTAAGAGGTGGAAAAGAATTTGAAGAAAGATTATGTAAGGAATAGCTTAGAAATCTAGATGAAGGATGTGAAGGGTAAACAAAGGAGAAGGCTGCAATGCTTGATAAGAAATGTACGCATTATCCTGCCCATGTAATTGTAACCCCTCTGTACAGTATGTTCAAAAAAAAATTAAATTAAATTAAATTTTAAAAAAAAAGAAATCTAGATGAAAATAAGAAAAAAAATTATATATATATATATGGGACAATTAGTGATATTAGAAAAAAAATTTATTGAAAGAGTATTGGAAAGTTGATTAATCTAAGAAAATTCCTGTAATTATTATGTTTACATACACAGAAGGCCTTACTTTGTGTATAGAACTAGACAGGTTAGCTCTGACAAAGTAGTAGTACAACGTGTAGAGAAAGAGGAAAGAGTGAGAGGAAAATAAATTAAATTAGGAAATTGAAAAGTGGAAGAAAAAACTAAATAATAGTGAAAAATAGAAGCAAATCCTAAAAACACAGCCAAAAAATAGCACAAAGAAACAAAAACAAACAACAAACAATTAAAAAAAACTAAAGAGTTTTTCGGCTTGTTAGGAGGAGCTTGAGTCTTCACGTAGTCCTCTAAGCCTATTCTTGATAAAACCTTGTATGCCTTGCAATAGTCTACTTTCCTTGTGGCTTGGTTGGATCCAGACAGCCTTTTGACAAGGGAAGGTGACTGCTACCTAGAATCCCACTCTCAGGCCTGATTCGGATTTGATATCTGTGTTCCCAGACTTTCCCAGGTAGGCACAGGAGGTTTAGAGCTTGGATCTGTGTTCACTTCTGATGTGATCCCTTCCTTTTGGGGGGGGGACTTGGGTCAGAGGGAACCCTACAGAGAATTGCCACTCCCAGGGAGTGGACCCAATTGGGTTACTCACAAGATCTGTAGCTGGTGGTGCACTGGACCACAGAGCCTGTGTTGTGGCCTCCAGGACAGTGTTGGCGGGTTCTCAGTGGGAGGGTCAGGGTGTTGGCAGGACCAGCTGGGGGAGGGAGGGTGGCCATCTGCAGCAGCTGAAGGGTCTTGCTCTGCAGGGGGGAGGGTAGTCCGTGAGCTGGGAGGACCAGGTGGAGCTTGGGACAGCCGGCTGCAGTGGGCGGCAGCAGTGCTGGGCTGCAGCAGTGGTGGTGGGTGGCGGTGGGCAGACTTGGGGGTGACTGCTGGCGGTTGTGGGCTGTGTCTGCGGCTGCGCAGCAGGGCCACCTAGCTTGTACGGTCCACAGCAGCTCTGGACTGTGCTGGCAGCCGTGGTGAAGGCACAGGCCTGGCTTGTACAGGTCAGTGGAGCCTGCAGAGTGATTCCAGGGTGACTATGGGAGCCTGGGGTGGGTACTCCTCTTCCATAGCTGCCCAGTGGGGGGGGGGGGTTGGAGCCGGGGGCGCTTGCCAACTCCAGGGTCTTCACCAGTTTCCCTCCTGACTTTCCGAAGGTCTGGTGTTGAACGCTCTTTTTGGATGCTTCTCTGCTGGAGGCCTGGGTGGCTGCCGCTCAGCAGGGGTCCAGCCTTCCTTGCTGGCCTGTTGGGATATTCCTCTTGTAGGAGGAAAAGTCTTTAGATACTCGGAGTTTGATTGGAGTGGGTCACTTGAGGTAAAGTGTGTGCTGTGACCCTAGATCTTAGGTTGGTCAGAGACACGTAAGCATCTCCATCTTCTGATTTCATGTTTTCATGTTACTTTCCAGATGTTCAGTCCTATAAGCCTTAATTCCTATAAGCCAAAGAGACCTAGGATAAGCAATGAATCAGTAACATCAGCATTACGTTTTGGAATCTCTTTGTGAAGATCGATCAAAGAGATCCTCAGTAGCATAATAAAAAGTCATGCTCCTTAGCAAACAGGACAAAAACAAAGTGATCAAATAATTTCCAGCACTAGGATATATTTTTAAATCTTTTTATGATGTCTATATATCTAGACCTAAGTGCCAAAATTGTTTCTTTTAAGAAAAATGTTGTTTTTCTTCTCTTTCTTCTTTCTCTAATCCCCTATTCTACTTTGTGTTCTAAAAGTTACTGCTTTGACCTCTTCCCCCCCTCCCCATGGGAAAATTCTCAGAGGCTTCCAAAAGCTAAAGGTCACTTACAGATTGAATTCTCAGCAAAATTTACAAGGTTCTCCACAGACATCTCAAGCTTACAGTTTTCAACAGATATTTCCACTGGTATTGTCCATACATTATTAAGAAAGCCAATTAAAATTTCACAATTTCTGGCTCATACTTTCTCTTCCTCAAAACTTTTTCCCCCCAATTTCTTCCTTCACATTCTTTTGAAGCTATATTCATTTATGTATCTTCTCCAGGAAACATAAAACAATCCTCAGATAAGGTTGTAAGGTCACTTGGTCTTACAGCTTTATAGTACTTATTATATATCATCAGTTGAATTACATTCATGTGTGTAGTTCTTACACATCATCTCTCTCCTCTTGGAGGATGAAAGGTATGTGAAAATGACTAGACTGTTTTTCCATGATGGTAGCCTAGAATTTTGTCTTAATACGTTGAAACAAGATAAAATTGTGTTTGCTGTATTAGAGAATCAACAGTATCTCTTGTCACTTTCCCTTCTTACTTCCTTCAATTCTTCTCAATTTTCTCTTTTGGATCTCTTTTATTGCCCTTTGAGTTTGTTGTTGTTGTTGGTGGTGGTGGTCATGGGGCTTGAACTCTGGGCCTGAACGCTGTCCCTGAGGTCTTCAGCTCAAAGCTAGTGCTCTACCACTTGAGCCACTGCACTATTGCTGGTTTTCTGAGTGGTTTATTTGAGGTAAGAGTCTTATGACTTTCCTTCCCAAGGTGGCTTTGAACCACGATTCTCAGATCTCAGCCTCCTGAGTAGCTAGGATTATAGGCGTGAGCCCTTTGAGATTGTATGAACTTTCTCCTTTCCCATTGCTACCTGTTTCCTCCTTTCCATTTCTTCTTCAGGCTTTTAAAAAATTCTTTCAGTGGCCCACTCCACCTCCATGGCAAGCAGTGAGTCCACTGCCTCTGATGACAGCAGACACTATGAACCGCTTGGCCAGTATGTTTTGCAGCCTACCATTTTGCCTTTTAGCCTCCCTGGTTTGCGCAGAATATAACTGAGATGTCCAAGTTCAAGTCCAGATATTGCTCCATTTCCATAGTCTGCAGCAGGCTAGTTTACTGCAAGGGAAGATCTGAGAGCTCTGAGACCAGCAGACACAGCACCAGATTCCCTCAACCTTCCACCCCCGAAGATCATTTTCTTCCATCTCTGATACAGTTGGGGAACACAACTTGGTTTGTAGGTTTGCTGTGCCTAGGTGTGCAAAGTTGGTGAGAGGGGCAGGTGCTGTAGAGCAAGTAAGAACCTACCCAGTCCACAAGTTGCAAAACTCTTTGGGGCCAGGTTTAACTCTGGGTTTACTAAGAAAGGACACTGCTGCAGTGTATGCAGCACTGCAGTTGGTAACTCATCTTTGACCAACCTGGCCCTGAGCCATCATACAGCACCGGTGTAAATAGTGTTGATGCTCTTAAGGTGATTTTTTTTTCTCCTTTCTGGGTGACATTGATTGACCCCTTAAAAGAAAACTCCTCAAAGGAACTTTATGTGCATATGTGGAAAGATCACCACGAAACTCCTAATATAGACTAAAAATAACTACTATGTACTAATATATAATAATAACTTATATAGAGCAATAAGAAAAAAGAAAAGAGAAAGGCTTCTCACCAAGAAGACACCAAATAAAATGGGAAAAGTGATTCAGCTCAGTAGGTGTGCAAATTGCAACTTATAAGTATAAGAAAGATGGAAAACCAAAGTAACAGGACTCCTTTGAAAGTTTTGAAATCTACAATAAATAAATTGTGAGATAATGAAAAAGTTGGAATACTAGCCAATGAATTCGAAAGTATAGTATTAAAAATGATCAGTGACCTGAATAAGGATTTATATAAAGAGATAAGAGAAGTAAAGATGTTCATTCATGACTTGGACAAGAAAATCAATTGCTTGGATGAACAATTCAACAATATAGATGAGAAATTCAGCAAGGAGATAGAAATTCTGAGGGGAATCAAAGAAAAACAAAACAAACCCCTCCAATGGAAATCTTAGGATTGAAAAACATTCTTCAATAAATCAAATTTTAAAAAAACTCAGTGGAAAACATCACCTATAATTCAACAAGGTATAAAGATGAGAAGTTTGAGGAATTAATATTTTTCTTGGATGTCACTATTGGGTCTTGAACTCATGGCCTGGTTTCTGTTCCTTACCTATTATCCTCCAGGGTGATGCTCTACCACTTGAGTCACAGTTGTACTTCCTTATTTGAGGAATTATTGCACTCAGACCACAACAAGAAAAAGAAAAACTGTAAGATTTTTTCATCTTGTAAAACTGTGTTCAAATTCCAGTACTGGCAAAAAGAAAAAGGAAGAAAAAGGATTAAGTGGCTATCATATGCCTACAGCACATTTTGTTTTTCTGTTTATCTTTAAATGGGTTGTTTGAACTTTTTAGGTACTGTGAAGAGTCAAAATGGATATGAACATATGTCTTTTAGACTCTGCTCTCAATTCTTTGGGATATAGATTCAAAGTGGACTCATTAGGTCATATGAATATTCCAGTTTGAGATATAGATTCAAAGTGGACTCATTAGATCATATGAATATTCCAATTTTAATTGTGGAATCTCCATTCTGTTTTTTTCTTTTAGAGGCCATACCACTTTATATTCCTACCGGTGACTGAGTCTACTTTCAGTACATTATTATCAACAACTGCTATTTTCGTTTTTTTTTTTTTTTAATTTTCTGTTTTTTATAGTGACCATCAGAATACGTTTGAGGGACTATATCATTGTTGTTTTAATTTGCAGTTTTCTAATGACTAGTGTATTTGTTGGATATTAGTGTGTCTTTATTGGAAATATCTATTTTTTGCCTGCATTTGTTGTTGCTGCTGTGTCATATGAGTTCTTTATATAATCTGTTTGTATCATATCAAACATATGATTTGCACATATTTCTTTCATTCCATGATTTGCTTTATCTTCAATTGGTTATTTCCTTTGTTGTGAAAAACATTTAAAGTTTAATGTAAAATTATTAATCTACTTTTTTTGGCCTGTTTTATAGGTTATATCTAAGAAATCATTGTCAAATTCAATGACTCAAATTCAATAATAAAAAATTTCACCTATCTTTCATCTATGGTTTACAATTTTAGGGCTTATGTGTCACTATTTATTGTACATTAATTTTTGCATAGGATATAAGGGTCCAACATCATTCTTTTGAATTTAGCTGTATAATCATTCTGACATTAGTGTTGATGAACTGCCCTTTGTTTATTGTGTGATTTTGACATCCTTGTGAATTTCTCTTAACCAATTATGTGAGGGTTTGTTTTTGCACTTTCTTCTTTGCTGGATTGGTCTCCACATATATTTCTTTATGTCACTATAACAGTTGTTTATTAACTGTAGCTCTGTAATATGATTTAATTTGTAATATGATTTAAATCAAATAATGTGAGCCTTCCAAGTTCATCTCTTTCAAGGTTGTTTTGGCTTTTCCTAAACCTTGTTTTGCTGGGCACTGTTGGGTGGCTCACATCTGTAATCGTAGCTACTCAGGAAGCTGAGATCTGAGGATCACTGTTCAAAGTCAGCCCAGGCAGGAAAGTCCATGAGACTAATTTCCAATAAACCACCAGTAAACCAGAAGTGGTACTGTGGCTCAAGTGGTAGAGCTCTAGCTTTGAGCTGAAGAGCTCAGGGACAGTGTTCAGGCCTAGAGTTCAAACACCATGACCAACAAAAACAAAACCAACTTGTTTTGAATGAATTTCAGGATTTTTTGTTTCCATACACATAAAAATGTCTTTGGAATTTTGATAGAGATCGAGCCTTTAGTTGTCATTGGCTATTTGGCATTTAAACAATTTTAAGATTTTCAATCTATGCATGAGATTATTCCCATTTATTTGTATATTGTTTAATTTCTTTGAACAATGGTTACAGATTTTAATATTTTTTTTACCATCTTGGTTAGATTTATTCTTAAATATGTATCCTTTTGTTTTGTTTTTGTCAGTCATGGGGCTTGAACTCTGGGCCTGGGCACTGTCCCTCAGCTCCTCAGCTCAAGGCTAGTGCTCTACCACTTGAGCCACAGTGCCACTTCCCACTTTTTTTGCTTATGTGCTGCTGAGGAATCGAACCCAGGGCCTCATGCATGCAAGGCAAGCACTCTACCACTGAGCCACTTTCCCAGCCCCAATATGGATCCTTTTTACAATACTCTAACTAGGTTTGTTTTTGTTTGTTTTTTAAAATTTCCTTCTCAGATTATTATTCATTGTTAGCATATAAAAACACAATAGAATCTTGTATGCTGATTTTCCACCCCAGTGCACCCCAAAATTTGTTTCAATCTTTCTTAATCTGAGCAATTTTCTGTAGAATGTTTATTATTTTCAGCATATTATATATTGTATATATATCATATATATAGGCAGAGATAATTGTACATTTTCCTTTTAACTTGTATATGTTTTCTTTTCCTTAAAATTTTGTTCTAGCTATAACTTCAAATTATGTTCAATAGAAATGGTGACTGGAAAGCAAGATGTTGGGCACCAGTGGCTCATACCTGTAATCCTAGCTACTCAGGAGGCTGAGATTTGAGAATTGCAGTTCAAAGCCAACTCAGTCAGAAAAGTCCCCGTGAGACTCTTATCTCCCATTAACCAGTCAAACTCTTTGAATGGAGCTGTGGCTCAAAGTGATAGAGCTCTAACCTTGAGCAAAAGAGCTCAGGGACAGTGCCTAGGCCCTGAGTTTAAGCCCTATGACCAACAAAAAGAATGAAATGATGAGTGGATAGTCCTACCTTTTTCACAATCTTAAAATGAATAGATTTTAGTCTTTCACCAATGAATATAATTTTATATGTAGATTTTTTGTGTGACCTTGATTACATTGAAAGTCTATTAAATTTCATCAAATGATTGTTTTTGTGCATCAGTTGAGATGATAATACTTTCCTCTTTTAATCTGTTAATATGGTATAATATTTTGGTTTTCATGTGTAGAGACATTGTAACATTGAAATAATAAATCTCACTCCATTGTGGTGTATGGTTATTTTATTATTTTGTTGAATTTGGTTTGTTAATATTTGATTGGGGGTTTTAAATCAATATTTATTGAGGGCACTGCACTTGCCATACTTTAATTTTTATAATATCTTTGTCTGGCTTTGGTATCAGGGTTATGCTGACCTCATAAAACGAGTTTGAAAGTGTTCTTTTCTCAAATTTTTCAAAAAGGCTTTGAGAACAATGTGCTTTACTTCTTTAAATGTTTGGCAAGTGTCTTTTTTTAGTTTTATTTTAAAGATGCTATACAGAGGGCTTACAGTTACATGAGTAAGGCAATGAGTACATTTCTGGTTGAGCATTGTTACCCCTACCCTTGTTGTTCTCCTACTATCCCTTCCCTCCCCCCCACCTTCCTCCCGCCTCCCCTCCACCCCCCGAAGTTGTAAAGTTCATTTCCAGTATACTGTCTTGTGGGTATCATTGTTACAATGGGTCATCTTGTGTCCTTGTTCATCGTTTTTGTTGTTGTTAAGTCATTTTGTAGTGGGCTTTTCTCTTTTTGGCAAAATTTTGATTACTCCTTACTAGCTATGAGATCTATTTTGAGTTTTTATTTTTTCATGATTCAGCCAGTGCAGTATTTAAACTATAGCTATTCATAACAGTCTCTTATTTTATTTCTGTGATACCAAATGCAATGTCTCATCTCCTCTTGCATTGCAGATTTATTTGTATTTAGTCTTTTTTTTGTTGTTGTTGGTCATCGGGCTTGAACTCTGGCTGGACCTGGGCTCTGTCCCTGAGCTCTTCTGCTCAAGGAGAGTACTCTACCACTTGAGCCACAGCTCCATTTCCAGCTTTGTGGTGGTTAATTGGAGATCATAGTCCCATAGACTTTTCTTGCCTGGGCTGGCTTTGAACCGCAATCCTCTGATCTCAGCCTCCTGAGTAGCTAGGATTACAGAAGTGAGCCACCAGTGCCTGGCTTGTCTATTTTTTAATCTAGTTAAGAATGTATCAATTTTGTTGATCTCAAAAAATTTTTGATTCTGTGATATTTTATGCTAAGAAAAAAACAAAGGAAGGAAGGAAAAGAAGGAAAGATAAAAGAAGAAAGAAAAGAAAAAGAAAGTCTTTTCTTTTGCACAAACCTAAAAACATCATCTTTGGGAATGAGAGGCCTATTCTCCCTGAGATGCTTAAGCACTCTGAGAAAATGAAAGATTGTCAAGGAACTGAGTTTTCCTTTCAAGGATAACGAGAATTATTAGTCTCTTTGCTTACCAGCTCCTCAATCTCTCTGGTCCATCACCATTTTCCATTCTGTGATGAAGAGATGTTTTTATGTAATCTATTTTACTAAGAACAAACTCTCTTACAAGAAATGTAAACTAGTATGTAAAACACTTAGAAGATCTGGCACAGGAGCTGGGAAGGTGGCTCAGTGGTAGAGCGCTTGCCTTGCATGCCTGAGGCCCTGGGTTCGATTCCTCAGCACCACATAAGCAAAAAGAAAAAAGCCTGAAGTGGCGCTGTGGCTCAAGTGGTAGAGTGCTAGCCTTGAGCTGAAGAGCTGAGGGATAGCGCCCAGGCCCAGAGTTCAGGCCCCACGACCGGACCCCCCCCCCAAAAAAAAAAACCATTATAAAAAAATCTGGCACAAAATAGGATCCCCAATAATTTTTTTCTTATTCCCTACTCTATTTTTAAATCTGCAGTCATCCATTAGCAGGAGGTTTTTTTTTTATTTTTGGGTCCAGTAGTGGGGCCTGAACTCTGGGCCTGGGCGCTGTCCCTCAGCTCTTCAGCTCAAGGCTAGCTCTCTACCACTTGAGCCACAGCGCCACCTCCGGCTTTTTTTCTTTTTGCTATGTGGTGCTAAGGAATCGAACCCAGGGCCTCAGGCATGCAAGGCACGCACTCTACCACTGAGCCATCTTCCCAGCCCAGCAGAAGGTTTTATTTGGACCGATGTGGTAGTGATGATGATGATGATGATGATGATGATGATGATGATGATGATGATGATGATGATGCTAGAAGTGGAAGTATCGCTCAAGTAGAATGCTAGTCTTGTGCAAACAAGCTCAGGGACAGTGCTCAGGTCCTGATTCAAGCCTTAGGACCAGTACAGAAAGAATTAAAATGACAGATGAGATGTGGAAATTGGTGTATTTTTCACATGACCACATGAGGCTGAGCAAGCTCTGTCCCAAGTGGCAAGCAAAGGCCCTCAGTTCATCACCATTGCTTTTTTCTGAGCCTACTTCACTGTAACTAGCTGACTTCAATAGGTTTTCCTTGCCCACTACTGATCACTGGTGATCTCCAAACACAATGTCCTTCATCATCAGGCATAATTATTCCAATGAATAGTAACCATTGAAAAATAACAGGACTGATACAGAGTGTTGATATGAAGTCTATACTCATCAAGATATGCATTGATGATCACTAACATGGAATTTTTAGTACAACTTTTAACAGAAGCGGATTCATCACTTGGGAGGTATCTTGGAAGATTCTGTTGGTCTTGCTCACAATGCATTATCTGATAATAGTGGTTTTAAGCCAGAACTTGGACTTCTTAATTTCCCATGGTTTCCAATCCCTTATAAAAATGTTTGACTTGGGGCTAGGAAGGTGGCTCAGTGGTAGAGCACTTGCCTTGCATGCATAAGGCCCTGGGTCCGATTCCTCAGCACCACATAAGCAAAAAGAAATAAAACCGGAAGTGGCGCTGTGGCTCAAGCGGTAGAGCGTTAGGCTTGAGCTGAAGAGCTGAGGGACAGCGCCCAGACCCAGAGTTCAGGCCCACGACCGGACCCAAAAACAAAAAAATATGTTTGACTTGAAGCCATCTTCTAATACCTTCAATTTTTATATCAGATTGATTTAGTTGGAATTTGTAAGAGGTTTAACAATAGTTTTCAAGTTGGGTAGCACTTTGTATGATTACTAAAGTAAGAGTTGGACTCAGACTGCCTACATTAGAATCCCAGATATGGCACATATGAGCTACATGCACTTAGTCATGTTATTTAATTTCTGTGATTTTATTTCTGCATGTGTGGTAAATACAATAGTATTAGCTCACAAGATAGTGTTATTATGGTGACCTAATATTATTATAAATAATTTAGTTAATAGATTAAAAGGTACTGAGAACAGTACCCAACACTTCATTAATGATCATAAAATTTAGTCAACTTTTTAAGTGTTTTATAATCAATAGCTATTAATTTTTATTATAATTATTACTTAGCATTACTTAGCAATCTGCTTCTTTCAGGATCTTGTTTTTGAAACAGATTTTTTAGGTCTGACTTGTTGGTTCTCACATTCTAGGTCTTGAGCAAGAATGTGTGTCGATATGTCCATGTGTGTGTATTTGTCTGTGTGTGTTGATAGTCCATTAACTTCAAACAGCAAACAAAACCTTAAAAACTATTAACTCTTAGTTGAGAAAATTATTGTATACTATTTTGGTAACAAAATGACTCAAAAATCCAACATATAATAACATTTAATTGAACCTAAATCACAATGAATTGTAAAACAATTTTTGTGGCACTAAAAAGAAACAAAAATTCTAATCCTACTACCCAATGACTTTGAGTTCTCTTCTTATTTATATTATTTTCAATTGATAGATTATGATCATTTCATACTTATGAATTACATGTAATATTTTGATACAAATTTAAAATGTGGAGTAATTAAATCAAACAAACATATCCATTAGCTCACTAACTTGCTTTTCTTGTGGTGATGCACTTGAAATTATTCTATTATTTATTTTGAAATACCTAATGCATTATTACTTACTATAGTTGTTATGCTATATAGTAAATGTCAATAATTATTTCTGGTATATCTATTTACTATTTCTCTTAATATCTCAAATGGTATATATTTGTACCATGTAACTAGTAATTCCTATTTCTTCACTTTACAACAATGCTTCTGTAACTGTCATTTTTTCTCGACTTCTAAGAACTCAGTTTCATTTTTAGATTTTATATATAACATATCATGCAGTATTTGTCTCTTTGTGTCTAGTTTGGCTAACATACTGTCACATTTTTTTAAAATTGTGAAAATACTGTATAGAGGGGTTACAATTACATGGACAAGACAAATTTTATTCTTTTTCAAAAATTGAATAACATTCCACTATATACACATAACATGTTTTCTTTTATCCATTCATCTGTTCAGCACGTAATTGATTTTTATATATTGGCTATTGTGAATAATCTATACTAACATATTGATTCAACCCATTTGCATCTACGTTTCAAAAAGTGTGGCTACTAGTTGATACAGTATTTCTATTTTTAGTTTTTTTGTGGAAATATCGTACTGTTTTCAATAGTTGTTGTGCTAAGAAAAAATTGGACATCCACACTCAGAAGAATGAAATTAGACTCTTATATTGCACCATGCACAAAAATTAACCCAAAGTAGATTCTAAAAAGTCTTAAATGTAAGACATGACATTTAAGAACACTTTATCTGGGAAAAGATTATTTCAAATAGAACCCTGAAAATTCAGGCAAATGGACTACCTCCAATTAAAGAAAAATCTTCTGCACAGCAAAAGAAACAATTAACAAATAAAAAGGCAACCTGTTGGGTGGGAAGAAATGTTTACAAATTGTATGTGTAATAAGACATTAACGTTCAAAAAGAGTGTAGAAACTTCTAACAACTCAAGGGGGGAAAACATTAAACAGCCTGAATTTTTAACTAGGTAAGAGTCCATTTTATTCAAGTCCCTAGGCTGGCTCAAAGGCAGGTAAATGCTTCCACAACTTGCAAACCTTAACCACCTTCCACACTCAACATCATTTTGCTGACACCAAGTTATTTTCCTCAACAGGGCGATGAAAAGCAACCAAATGAGAACCCTCAGTGTGAGGGACTAGGAAAATTCAACTAAAAAATTTCCTCTTCAATCTTGTAGTAAAATCAGAATAGTTTATTTTTCCAAGGTTTACAGAGCCATCAGTACCTGTTGTTATAATTATAATTATTATTGGAAGCCCTGGAGTTTGAATTTTGAACTCTATTCTTGCTAGGCAGGCATTTAGCAACTGAGCCCAAATCCTTGCCCCTTTCTTGCTATGTTTTTCAGGCAGAATATCTGTTTTTACCCAGAGTGCACCTCAGACCTCTGTCTGCCTATCTACAGAATCCCATAGCTGGGAAAGCAGGCATACTCTACCATGTACAGATTATTCATGGAGATGGAGTTTTACTAACTTTTTGCCTAAGCTGGCGTCACACATTGATCCTCCCAATTTCCACCTTTCAAATGGCGGGGATTATAGATGTGATTCATTAAACTTATTTTAATCCTCCCTTTATTGACTTTTTAAAAAAACAAATTTTCTACTTTGCTTTTTTGCCTCCTAATTTCCAATCTTAATCCTCTCTACACTTAAATGGGTTTTGTCTAAAATTTTATTGATTTTTATCCTTTGTTTCTTTGGCTTTTAGGTTTTTAATCTTTTTTTTTCTCATTGAGCTCTGGGGGTTATTTTATTTTAAATATCACTTTCTTTTGCTGTTTTAAAATATTAATCTCTTGTCTTGGGATTTTTATTATTTAAATTTGTAGTTCATTTTTCTCCTTTCTTCCTCATTTTCAGTGTGTTAAAGTTGTTTAATAATCTATTCTTTTCAACTCTGTATTGCCCCTTATTTTTCTTTTCTGTCATGGCTGAGAAGGAATGTGACAGAGGAAGAAGCCTCAGAAGAGACTTGTGCCAGAAATGAGGTGATATTAAAAAAAAAAAACATGTTTAAAGATCTGAAAATTTAAAAAGTCAGATTTTAACGAAATCATTGACAAATGGTAGGATTGAGGAAGTATCTTAGAGCCCTTGCCTAACATGTGCGAGGCTGTGGGTTCAGGAGGAAACAAAAGGAACAAAAAGGAAATGAATGTATGGGCTGGGAAGATGGCTCAGTGGTAGAGTGCTTGCCTTGCATGCATGAGGCCCTGGGTTCGATTCCTCAGCACCACATAAGCAAAAAGAAAAAAGCCAGAAGTGGCGCTGTGGTTCAAATGGTAGAGCACTAGCCTTGAGCTGAAGAGCTGAGGGACCCAGGTCCAGAGTTCAGGCCCCACGACCGTACCCCTCCCCCCCCCCAAAAAAAAAAAAAGAAAGAAAGAAATATTCGATAAATGAAAATTTTCTCCTAAGATAGACCTGAGGTTCAACACTTCAACACTTGGGAAGAAGATGATGCCAATGTATGTGATGACTTAGAAAATATTGCAGAGAGCTTTTCCTCCCAGGATCTCTACACTGAATCACCTGTGAAGCTGGGT
The DNA here is from genome assembly GCF_024711535.1 of Dipodomys merriami. NCBI lineage: Eukaryota > Metazoa > Chordata > Mammalia > Rodentia > Heteromyidae > Dipodomys > Dipodomys merriami. The sequence continues at coordinate 26,657,021 of NW_027202715.1, forward strand.
CACCTACACAGGTTGTAAACAATTGTCAGTGATGCCTGATGCGTTTATATGGTTCCAGCAGCTGGCATGTCTAGCTCTGAGGTCAGCACATCTTTGAAGCACATTTACCTCTCTACTTATCACTATTCTCAGAACGAACTATTTGTTTTCCATGAAAAGTAAACACAGCATTTTAATGCCTAGCTTAGCTGTCCCATAGTCCATTACTGATCCCCAGACCAGGAGCTTAGGCTGCTGCGAGAAATGAGGTGGACCAGAGCTTTAAAACCCTGTGGTGACCTGTCTTTCCAAAGCCTGCTTAAAACACTACCCCTGATGTCTCCATGAAGAGTTTATCCCCTCTCAGGGTTCACTTGAGCATAATACAAGTCAATTGTTACTGTGTCACTGTAAAGGGGCTCATTCATGGGCCTGTTTGAAAAAATAACATGAAAAGCAAAAATGGCAGTCTAAGCCTTTGCTTTAAATTAAATTTAAATATTTTGTACATTATATAGATAAAATATTTGTTTTTTTACTGGTTTTTTTTTTTTTTTTTGCCGGTCATGAGGCCTGAACTCTGGGCCTGGGCACTGTCCCTCAGCTCTTCAGCTCAAGGCTAGTGCTCTACCACTTGAGCCACAGCGCCACTTCCGGCTTTTTCTGTTTATGTGGTGCTGAGGAATCAAACCCAGGGCCTCATGCATGCAAGGCATGCACTCTACCGCTGAGCTACCTTCCCAGCCCCAATATTTGTTTTTTTAAAGATCACCATAGGAAGGACTGTATTTGGATAGCATATATGGTCATAAAGATAACCTACGGGAAGCTGTGTGTGACCCGCCACGGTTTCCCTAGCATGGGCAAGGCCCTACTTAAGACAAGAGGGATTGAGTTTCTCTATTTAGAAATCAGATCCGCAATTCCCAACTTTGATGCTTATTGGTTAGCATTTTCATTACATGGCTGACCAAATGAATAAGCAGACACACAGAAAATCTCGCAATCCTCACGAGACATCTTGGGAAAATGTCTCTCGCCAAAGAATTCATCTAGATCCAAGTAAGGGCAGAGTTCCATTTGACTAAATCTCCAATGTGGACTCTTCTCGTGTTTCTTGAGCTCTTAAATTCTATGAGAAGTTAAAAGTTCTTTGTTCCTAAAGTGGTGAGAATCTTTAAAAAATATAAGTAAACAAATCTTTATTGTGAGTTCTAGCTGGAGTCCCTGAAAGGCATCCTGAGACCCAAGGGGCTCCAGGAGACAGTAGTGCCCATGCGGGCAATTTTGCTGATGTCCTTGTGTGGGTGAAAATGGGGAATTTGCTGAGATATCAAGAGATGGTAGAATCAGATTTTAAAAGAAAGAAGAATGAGAGACTACAAAAATGCAAAGATGCAAAGAAATTATTTAAGAATTGGTTATGGGTTTTGGATTGTTCATCTGCATGCAATACAGCAATGGACAGAAAGAATGGAGATTCAGTGAGAATATAGAGCCCACATTGGGGGTGAGCTGCCCTGTGCAACACACAGATATCCACATAACAGAGCTGTTTCTTCTAGCACCATCACTGTGAGGGAGTGAGCAAGAGGAGGTTATTGTGTTTATATTACTAAACATGAAAAGATAGATGCAGAATGGGCTGGTCTATGACTCACACCCAGTCAATGTGTTTATAAAGACAGCTATTGGACAGTTAAATTAAAACCCCTTTATATAATTATTTGAAGAAAATACTTTAAAATGCACATATATTGCATAAGCTGTAAAGTAATAACCATTCTTGCTCCTCTCTCTCTCTCTCTCTCTCTCTCTCTCTCTCTCTCTCTCTCTCTCTCTCTCTCTCTCTACTTTCTTTTCTTTCTCTTTCAGTCAGGGTGCCCCTATATATCCTATATTGGTCTTGAACTAGTGATCTTCCTGCTTCAGCCTTTGGAGTGCTAGGGTTATAGATGTTTACCATAATTTTTCATACTTTGAAAAGATGATCTTTATTATATAGAAATACACTTATTAACTTAAATTTACTTTACCTTATTCCTGTAAAACATATATTTCCTTTTTGGTACAAGTCTGGGCTTTGGAGACCATGGTTCAAACCAAGTAACAAATCATTGCTGCTTCACTCATCATTACGGAGAGAATTCTTGAGAACTGAAATAAGTTCGGTGCCTTTGATTCTAGCACAGATATCAGTTACAGACTGGATTGTTGAGCTTAAAATAAATTCTTTGTGTTTGATTCATACTCAGTGTCAATATGACTGTATATGTCAAGAGCAATGGTTACATTCTTTTGATTACTCATACAGAAATGTTTGTCACAAAGGTGGCTTCTGTCCATTTTCCTTTTGATTCAAAACTTCCTGACCTGAAATTATTTTGAGATGAGATAGAAACACAGTGTCTCTTATTTATAGACTACAGAAAGATAAATATTTTGATATGAAAATGTCATGATTGTATTATCATTTAACACTGATAGATAAATAAACCAGGGCCAAAGTAATGCTAAAAAATGAAAAAAAGAGATAAATCTTTTAATATCAAAGACATTATACTAGAAGATGAAATTTATCCTAACATTTAAATGTATTCCAGGCAACATTTCTATATGATGTTTTTGCTCCTCAATTGTATTTTACCTCACATCTGGTTTATTTTGGAAGGTACATTTCAGTATATAAATTAAATATTCTCTGACTCTCCTGAAAGTTATATTGCTAGGCACAGGTAAGTATCTGATGCTCTTTATGTTTCCCAGCCTAAAAACTATTTTGGCTATCATCTAGTTTGAAATCCAAAGCTCAACAACTAGTTCTTCTATGTTCTTGATAAAAACATAAACATCTTCCTGAGAACCATCTGATGGGTATAAAATTCTCTCAGATCAGAGGTAGAAAGGAGTCTTAAGAGTTTAAATATTTCCTACAAGAATTTCAGTCCCACATTAATCATCTCTGTTGGTTGTTAAAATATGTCATCACATTCTTTTTGTCAGTCATGGGGCTTGAACTTAGGGCCTAAGTGCTGTCTTTTTGCTCAAGGCTACTGCTCTATCACTTTGAGCCACAGCTCCACTTCCCTATCATCACACTTAACAAGAAATTTGGGGACTACAAGCTAGACTCACTCTTTTTAAGATAAGATCTTGCTATGAGGCCCAGGCTGTCCTGCAACTCTATGTATCTCAGATTGGAATCAAATACTAGATCTTTCCACATCAGCTTCCCTACTGCTAGGATTACAGAGGTATAGGACAACACCTGATCTGCCACTCAGGTCTTTTCGATAAGTACCCATTCCATTGTTTAGTCAGTGATGTCATTGCTCTTCTTTTCTAGTAGTAGCAGCTTCTTCATCAGAAAGTTCTGGTCAATCTTTTACAGATAGAACATTTTGTCCTCCAAAATTCATATGTTGAAATGCTACTTTCTACTGTGGCTATATTGATAGATGAGAATTATACTGTAAGAGTTGAGACTAAATGAGTCATAAAGTGGCCCATGGATTGAAAGGTTGGTGTCTTCTTAGAGGAGATTCCAGAGGACTGTTGGTTCTGTCTTCATGAACACACAGTAAAGAAAGGCCAAGGGAAGACATAGCAACATTGTGGCTGCCTGCGAATTAGAAAGAGAGCCTCCATAGGAAACAGAATCAGCTACTTCTAGGCTGTGGAAGGATGAGAAAAATAAATTTCTGTTGTTTAAACCATTTTGCTCTTCCAACCTGAGCTGGCTGGTACAGATCCCTTACTCTAGTCTAGTTTATCTGCTGGGCACTGCCTTATCTATTTCCTTATCTTCCTGATCCAATATGTGCCCATTACTTTAAGCCATTGGAGTCATTCTAAGAAGTTTCAATTTATGAGAGGACATAGAAAGTTGAAGGTGTCTTTGTAAGGCTTTCCCCTGGTCAGGACATATACACTATGAAAGAAACTAGTGTGGGAGAATAAAGTGATAATTCCAAGCCAAGCAGAAACAAAGCATGGAGAAAAGTGAGGCAGTCCTAGTTGTTAACATAACCATGATTATAGTTGTTTTTTAAGGTCCATCTGCACCTTCTTACATTTGGGTATTTTCCTGCTGAGCCTACTAATTCTTAAGTAGCTAAAATTGAGTCTCCATTATTAACTAGTTCCTGTGCTGCTTAATGTAAGAGGAATCATCGTATCCAACTTTAATGTAATTCAAGTCTCAGAAAGATGTGGTGGAACTAGAAAATTGCCTAATGGATAGACAGTCCACTTCACCTCTTCTAAAGCCACCAACATGCAAGTGGTGCTCCAACACAGTACCAGCATTATGCATTGATGCATGGTATTAAAAGCAGCCTGTCTTAGTTAAAATTGTCTTAAAAATTTGATAGGTATGTAAAGTAATGTACTACTTTATTTTTAAAAATGAATAAATAAATATGTTTCTAGTTGAAAGCACTAAGTCTGCTTTGGAGGGGTAGCATCGTGGCAGGATCAGATTCAAGTGAAACTCTCCCACTGGAAAAGCTAGTAGCAGTTAACAAGACTGGGTCCATTTGCCACCTGAGACGAAGTGTGTCTTATAGGCACCACATTTCTGTTGTAAGACTTCCCTGTGTAAAGTGCTTTGTAAATTCAGAGCTGCAAGTCCAAAAATGTGATTTGTCAGTTTCAATTCTCCTTTTATCAAAATCTCATGGTAGCTCTTTTTTTTTTTTTTTTTTTTTTACTTGCTGTACTAGAACTCTAAACATGGCTGCTTGGTGAAATCGAAAACTTAACAACAGCAGTTGGTTGTGGGGGGAGTTGGGGAGGCAAGAATATCTGTGACTTGGTAAGCAGTTCTGATGGCCTGAGGTGACTGCCATCCCCTTGCAAACTCTGGACTCCAGTCTTCATGCCGGTATATGCATGGTGAACCCACACAGCCATCACAATTCAGTTACATATGAAACAGGAAATTCATGTAATTCTAGCAGCAAGCAAGTGATATTTGATTTACAGAAGGGGTAGCATGGTGTCATATTAGCTAGCTAGTTTGAACATTTGGTCCTGTGGAAGAGTCTTCAAACAATTTAGTTCAACCCATTATAATTATTTACAATTGTTTAAATAATTTAGGTTTAAATAATTCCTTTCCCTAAAGTGTTTGTGTCATCGAGTCAAAGTATAATTCTGTAGTCTTTAATTTTTTGTAGCAGACAACAGATAAATAATTGATACAATAGTAAGGGATGGGGAATACATTCCTATAAACCTTATTTTTGTTGTTGTTTTTAGCAATTGTGAAATAGGGAAATGGCCAAATTTTAGAAGCCTTTGACTGTTTTGATGCCATGTAAGAAGTAATCAAACTTGAGTCATGATTTATTGCTACTCTATTAGCTTTGCCATTCACCTTAAAATGTAAAGCCTGTTTCCCATGTCAAAGCAAGGACAAAACAATAGAAGATAACAATGGCTAAAATAACATCAGCAACTTTTTGGTGGAAAAAAACATGTGAGCTACAGAGTTGAGGAAGATCAGGACTTCCCACGACTTAAAATAAGGAGAAAGGAGCAGCTGGCTGGAATGCTTACTTTTCCATTAATAATGTAAGTAATGATGTCATTAGGCTCTCTGCTTTTGCCAGGGTTATTCATCTTAAGGTTTCTCAACCATCTACTAAAGTGAAAAAAAATAAATGGAGTGAATGTAGGACTTAGTTCAGAGGAACCATTCCTAATGACATCAATTTAAAGTCAAGATGAAAGATTGTCTAGGCATCTTACCCAGAAGCTACACTGCAGTAGAAATAGTTCAGCTGAGACAGATCTAACACTAGAAAGAAACTGTATAAGTACAAAAAAAATTACTTTGTTAGGGAGATTTGGGTGGAGGAAAGAGATTCTCAGTGTATGTGAGTCACACTATTCTGCTGAAAATGGGACATTCTAGTTTGACACTACTGAGATGAAATCAGCTTGATCCAGCTGCCTGAAGCATCAGAAATGATTGCAGCTGGCTAATCTCTAATTATAGAATCTCTATTATTGGTGAAGTAAGTGGCTGAATCTGTGGTTTGACTTCTATGATCCCTAGCTTTGTGAAAAGCTGGGATTTTTAGATAATGTTTTTTCCCTCTGCATAATAAACTAAACAAATTTAAATTAACTCTTGGGGGAAAATATAATTAAGGAGCTGCAGATGGTATTTTTGTTCCTCTACTGACCAGAATATGCCCTAACTCTGGCTTTGGATGAAGCTATTAAGTCTTGTTTCCATGGGACTGGGTCCAAAGTGTTCAGCTCTGACGTCTTAAGGTATTTGGAAAGGCCAAGGTCAACAGCAGCAATTCTGAGTTTCAGAGAAAGTTTATTTCTTTAGTGGTTTGTGTTTAGAGAAGATTTTAGGCAGAATTGTTGCATTTAAACTTTACTCTGAACTCTTCATCGATCATCTGCTTTTCTCATTCTAACTTTCTCCACTAATTCTCACTGGCTTTGCAGACTGCTTAGAAAAAACAAAAGAAAGATGTCAAACTTGAATCTAGTTATCAATGCCAATGCATTGATCTGTGTGGCTTACTATAATAAAATGCCATAAGCTGGTGCCTTACACACAGATTATCTATTTGTCATGATCCCTGTCCTGGAAGCTGAGATGTCAAAGACCAAAGTGATGGTGTACGCCATTCTTAGTGAGGGCCTCTTCTTGGCTCCCAGACAGTCAATCCCTTGCTGTGTATTAATTGATGGGGAGAGTGAGCTAGAATTAATGTTTTCTGAAAGAGCATTTCTCCAACCACAAGGACAATGCTCAAAGCCTCATCTAATCTTAATGATCCGCAAAGCTCCTGTCCTCAAATACCATCATGTTTCTGGTTAAGGCTCTAACATGGGGCGGGGGGGAGAACATGAACACTCAGTCAGTCCATAAGAATCAGGAACATCTTGTTTAGCTGGGCTTTATCTGACTAAAACCTCAACTTGTCACTTGAAGAGAAGGAGACAGAACACAGATTTATTTGGTCATAAAGATCTTAGGCAGACCCAAGGTAGTCACCCAACAAAGCTCTCAAATATTTCCTGTGTTTGGTATGACTCTTCAAGATTAATATTAGGAATGTTGCTCAAATGGTCAAATATTTTTAGGTACTAAAAAGTCAATACTTTGTATATTCTCTGTATTCATAATCCTGAGTAAAGAAGATTTCCAAGTTATTCTGAAGTAAAAAGATTTTTAAGTATAAGCAAGCCAGGAATTTTGTATAACAGGTATTCTCCATTTTCTATGTATTTTAGTAAGTATTGACTATTGTGCAAATATGCAGCACAAATTATATTCTAAGTTTAAAAAGTAGCCTAAATAGTTGGATTAACTTAACAATTCCTTTTTAAATTTTTATTATTATCTTAAGTAGTTGCACAAAGGAGCTGCCACTTAGCAAAGCAGTTTATGAATGCGTACAATATGTCTTGATCATCCGCCCTTCCAACATTCTAATCCATCATTCTACTCCTCTCCCAACCCCTTCCCTACCCTACCTATCCTTTTCCTTACTCTTCTTAATCTTGTAGAATATATACATTGGATTCTTGACTGCATTCTCACTATCTTCTCTTCATGAGTTTACCCCTTTCCCCTTGACCCCACCCAATCACTTTTGAGTACCCACTTCCTTGTATTTTATTTCACTGCATTTAGATTTTCTGTTACAGAGCAATGATCAATACCAACTCAAAAACATATTTATTATTATTATTATTATTATTATTATTATTATTATTATTATTATCCACTAGAAAACACATAAAAAGCAAAGATTATTTTATTTTGGAGCTATCAGCCTAGGGTGAGTTGGTTGGGAAAGAGAAAAGCAAAATCAAAGAGATATGGGAAGCTAGGTGATACCTGCTTGTCTGCTGGCTCAGTGCTTACAGAGCAGAAGAGTTAATTTCACTTAGCATGAAGGCCTATGAAAAGTTTTTAAAAATTAAAATAAAACAAGACATATGCAAATGTTTGTTATGTCAGGAAATAGATTTTCTCAGAAACATTTGTGGGAAGAAAGCTGTATTACTCAGAATTCACCAGAGCAACAGAACCAATGGATACACATGAACACACAAAGCTTTAGTAGAAGATATTGGTTTACACAATTATGGAGGCTGGTAGCTGTCAACCCTGCAGAGTGAGAGTGTGGTACAGGGCACACACAGAGAGCTGACACTCTAATTCAGAGGTCAGTAGACAGAAAGAGCTGATACTGCAGATGTAGCTGAAGGCAGTCCAGTAGAAAATTCTCTCACAGATGGGATATGATGGGGTTGGGTAGGTAGGTCAGTCTTTCTGTTGTAGTCATGCTGATTAAATGAGCCACACCATATCACAGGGAGACAACTGATTACTCCATTGATTAAAGTGTTAATCTAATTGAATGTTCAATTTTACCAATTTAAATGTTAATGTCATCCAACAGAAAACCTTATAAAATCACACAGGATAATGCTTGGCTAAGTAGGTATATTTGGGCCTAATAAAGTTGAGATTAATGTAAAAATCAACCAATAACATTAACCATTGCAAAAGACTTTCCCTCTTATTAGAAATCTTGGTGTGAAACAGAAAGAAATGGTAGAGCTAAAGAAGTAAGATTTGAAGCCCAGGGACTACGAATTATTAGCTTTTGAGCCTTGGTTAAAAAATTGGTATCTTTGAGCCTTGGATTCCTCGTCTACAATATGTGAAGGGTTAGACATCTAAGAACTTTACAGAGTTAAATTCTCTGTTAATATAATTCTTAAAACTCAGGGACAACACAAATTTCACCCATAACATGATGAGTAAACATATTCCACCTATATAAACTTAAAACTGTATACAAGAAATTTATTTAAATTTTATAACATAGACTGATGTCATCTATGTAGAAGAACCTTTCATTTATTGAAAGCAATGAAGAAGACTAATTGGTTAACTAGATCAAATTAGGGCAACACTGGTTTCTAATTATATATACTTTTTATTTAAGCAGGGCTCATCAGTTGGGATGTCCAAGTGAGGATATTGCTGTCATCTCTGATGAATAATTATACGAAGTGTGTATTTCATGTTTCCTTACGTTTGTTTCAAATACTGTTTGCCATTTTAAAGATCTAACCTGTAAATATCTGCTTATTTCAGAGAAATGAAGCTAAACAATGAAAGTGGAAATTTCAGAGAAGAAATTGAGGCGATGGGTTTCAAAAGGCCAACTCTGAGAGCCTTAAACAAAGTATAACTTACCCATCTGCAGCTATGATGTTTTTAGGATTGAATTCTTGCCTCAGTTAACTTTCTATCCCATTGCCTTTGTATAGCAGTGATGTGTTAACATGCAGAATCTTCTAATGGTATTCAACCCTGCCAGGTATAAATATACAGAGAATAAAACTCAGATAATTAACATTATTTCTGAATGCTTAACATAACTTACCATAATTTATAGTTACATGACATGATTTCTTTTGTATACTGATTAATAATAGTAATTTTTAATATCCTAAATTGGCTTTTGTTATTTCAATGTAAGAGTGTAGCTGAGGTTAAAAAATTTGGAAGCATTTTATATAAAATACTAACCTTAGGAAATAGGAAACAATTTTGTCATTTGGTTACAAAAAATGTTTAGAGTTTAATCTTGAATCAGTCAATTTACCATCATCTTGTAGGAAACCTTTGGTGACCAAACAACTTTCTGTAAGAACTCGTTTTCTATTTTGAGTATAGGTGGTACAGAGAGAGTTTTATTTCCTTGCTTGGTTTCTAATTGAAATGACAACAGGGTAGTCATATTGCACAAGGAGAACAAACAAAAGAAAAATATATTAGAGGGGGAAAGGAGAATAGAGAGGAGAAGGAGGAAGATTAGGAGAAGGAAAAGGAGAAAAAGGAAGAGGAAGGAAGTGAAGGAGGAGAAGGAGACAGATCATGAGGAAGACAAAGGGGAAAAGTACAGTGCAAGTGTTAGTTCTGGTCCTTGTAATCCCAGTAGAGACTTTTAAATGGTACTTTATTGTTATATCTGGTTAACAGACATGTTTTTGCTCATTTTACAGAGTTGTAAAACATTGTATCAAACCCAAAGATTTTAGGTAAAAATACAGAATTCTACTTTCTCTTTTAAAAAAGTATAAGATGTGGCAACCCTTTGTCCCCATTTCCAAAGGTCAACAGTGGAGTGAACTGGAGAAACAGGTGTCCTCTTCACACCATACTGCATGGACTCACCCAGTATGCTCCAATCCCCACCACTCCCTACTTTCTTCCCACCTATTACTTCTTCATGATATCAGCCAGGCTTCTGTGTTTTTGGAGTTCAAGACTCTTGCAGGAACTCCTGTGGTTTAATAACCTTTAAATATTTATTCTTTCCTATATACTCCTTTTGTGAGTTATTATATTTTAGATTAATTAAAAATTAAAATTAAAAATTAAAAAATAAACTTAATTAAAAATTAATTTAATTTCAGAGGAGCCTCATTCTCCTAAAATAATAACTAAATTTGTCAAAGAGAATTCTTAAAGCAACATTTGAGTTTGAAAGCAATCATGGATTTAATTTTTTTAACTTACAAAATAATGTTTCATTATTACATTTTTGTACATGTATCTGATGTTTTTCATATATATTTATCATTGCCCCACACCTATGGTCTCCCCAAAGTCCTCCTATTACATTATGCTTTTTTGTTTGGTTAATTGACTATTTTTAGGTATAGATTCCTCCTATGAGGAAAAAAAAACATAATCTTTGTCTTTCTGAGTTTGATTTGTTTATTTGTTGATTTGTTTATTTTTATTTTTTTGTCCGTCATGGGGCCAGAACTCTGGGCCTGGGCACTGTCCCTCAGCTCTTCAGCTCAAGGCTAGCACTCTACCACTTGAGCCACAGCGCCACTTCGAGCTTTTTCTCCATATGTGGTACTGAGGAATTCAACCCAGGACCTCATGCATGCAAGGCAAGCACTCTACCACTGAACTACCTTCCCAGCCCCATGAGTTTGGTTTATTTTTATCAACATGATAATCTCCAGTTCTATCCAGTTTCCTGAAAATGATACTTTATTTCTTTTGATAGCTGAATAATTCTCCATTTTGCATATCAGCCATAATTTCTTTATCCAGTCATTGGTTATTGGCTGATACAATAGCCTTGTTCATTTGAATGAGGCTGCAACAACACAGGTGTGCAGGTATTTGTTATATGCTGACTGAATTTCCAATGGGTATTTCCTCATGAATGTTTCAGCAGAATCTTATAGTAGCCCTATTTTTTAAAAGTTTTTTAAGGAACCTCTAGATTGCTTTCCATAGTGACTCAACTAATTTGCATCCTCACTAACTGTGAATAAGTATTCCTTCCTGTCAAAAATTTCCTCAAGTGATATTTTGAGGTGAAAATAATCATGAATTTTGTGTATCATATCAAAGCCATTAATTTAGGTATTGTGTTCAAATACTGCAGTAGGGTTCAATATGCTAAAGCATTATCATAGAAAATATCACAAAATAATTTTATTATGTAAATACTCAATTTTTAACATCTTTCAAAACATGTAAGAATGTAAAGAATTGTCATCATACTTTACCCATGCTATCTCTTTAGGCAAGGATGGAGGGAATGTGTGTGTGTGTGAGTGTGTGTGTGTGTGTGTGTGTGTGTGTGTGTGTGTGTGTTTAAAGTATACAGGCTCATCTAAAAAAAGGGACAGCTCTGTATTGTTCAATTTAATCCATATCTTATAATTATATGAATTACTTCATATTGGAAAACATTCCTCAGCTGCCAATACTTCACTGATTTGTGAGATCCTAAAAAAACAGAAAGGAGGCAAACTGGATACTCAGCACTCCTGGGAAATATTTCATTATGCAAGAGTCTAGTACATTTGAGCTGTTGGAGAGGCAAAACTGACATGCTAACTAATTTGTCCTTTCTCTGGCACAAGCTATTCTGTCATTCAAATCCTCTAGCCCTCAAGAACACTATCTATGGAGAAACATTAAGCCAACTGGACACAGTAACTTTCTTTATAAGCACATAAGACAATCTATGAGACAGTGTTAGACACAGAGTTTGTGGGTGATACTCAGCCAAGACCAGGTCCAGAAAGCCAGCATCACCAGAGGTTTGCTAATAGTCTTTTAAAGCTCAGGGCCAAGCACAGATCCCTCTTCTTTCATCACACTAGCTGTCAAATTCATACTCCTGAAAAGTGGCTCTTATCATCCCAGGGTCCTGCTCAAAAGTATCCATCCATGCACAGACTAAACTCAAACATAACTTTGTACACCCTAGAAGATCAGATCCCAGCAGGACCTGCTACCTTCCCCTCCAGCTCTTTGGCCTTAGGTCTCCTCTGGGGCAGAGACTGCAATTGAACATTTTTACATCCTAGCTTTCAAGTTCACACTCTATCACTTCTTGTCTTTAAAAGTGTATAAGATCGTCTATAGCAGGTTTTGAAACTTAGAGATGTTAAAGAATTAGATGCTATGTTATTTCTTCAAGTTCCCACCCAGGTGTAATTCCCATGGTGAAGGCTTTTCTCAAGAGCCCTGGGACAGTGTTTCCTTCTGCATAGTGTCTCCCTGCCCTGCATTAAAAACCATCCATGCTCAATTTGTATTTCTGATTACACCTCTCTCTCTCGCACACACACACACACATACACACACACTCTCTCTCCAGAATCCCAAAGGAGCAAAGCCATGTTGTTAAAAGTTTACATTTTTTTTAAGACAACTTTTTTTTTTTCATTTTTGGTTTGGAAACATGGCCTAATTCACTAAGAAGGAGCTGACTCCATGCAACTCTCTCTTCACAAAGGCTACATTGAATTTTCCCTTGCTGGTTCTCTCTACCCCTGACATGGTGGTTTAGACTAGATCTTTACCTAATAAGGCAGTGGTTTCTGTTTAGAGATTTTTGAGGTGCTGACTAGTCTTTGGCTTTTCTTTTTTTTATGAAAGAGTATAACAGTAAATTGCTAGCATGAGAGTTATTTCCTTGGTTTTCCTGATAAAGTTAAGAAAAGAACTGAGGGTGGAGGAAAGAAAGAGTATAGAGATCTTGGATTATTAAAGATTTTACATAATTACAATGGATATCACTGGCAACTTTAAAATACTAAGTGATAATTTTCAATATTTCAAGGAATAACAATAAAAGTTAGTAGGGGCTCGCTGACACTATCTAGGCTAATGCATGCATATAAACAACTTTAATCTTTACCACTACACTATCCCATTGCCTTTATCCATGTGATTTCTTGTTTCCAGTGTGCTCTTCCCCAGCAAAATAAAACTTGCAAATAAAATGGTATTGTTTATTTGGGAGCTTCTAATACTCATTTTAATGAATTTCAAGCTATTTAATTCTACAATAGATAGTGCCAAGCAATTTCTAACACTCTAAGCCTCTTTTAATTCTTTGCCTTGTGTTTAAAGAGCACACGTTATTAGTTTCATGTCCATCATTCAACCTGATCATGTTTACCGTCCCATTGCCAGAATTTCTGCTTTTGTGTGTGTGTGTGTGGGTCCGGTCGTGGGCCTGAACTCTGGACCTGGGTGCTGTCCCTCAGCTCTTCAGCTCAAGGCTAGCGCTCTACCACTTGAGCCACAGCACCACTTTCGGCTTTTTTTCTTTTATGCTTTTGTGGTGCTGAGAAATCGAACCCCGGGCCTCATGCATACAAGGCAAGCGCTCTACCACTGAGCCACCTTCCCAGCCCCAGAGTTTCAGACTCCCAAACCTCACAAATATCCCAAGCTTGACATCTTTACTCTAACAAGATATGAAAATGCAAGCAAGACAGTTTCCTTTCTTGATAAGCAAGAGTAAGGCCATCTTTGTCTTATCAATATGTTTTGATGGCAGTTAGGGATCTAGAAGAATGGCTTACAGTGGTGATCACTGTAAAGCAGGATGATACACATACTAGAATTTAATAGACTAGTCTTTTTATTATTATCTGTGTTGGATAAGTTTTTTTTTTTTTTAATCGGTCGTGGGGCTTGAACTCTGGGCCTGGGCGCTGTCCCTCAGCTCTTCAGCTCAAGGCGAGCGCTCTACCACTTGAGCTACAGCGCCACTTCCGGTTTTCTGGTGGTTTATTGGAGATAGGAGTCTCACAGTCTCTCCTGCCCGGGCTGGCTTTGAACCGCGATCCTCAGATCTCAGCCTCCTGAGTAGCTAGGATTACAGGTGTGAGCCACCAGTGCCCGGCGTGGATAAGTTTTTTAAAGGTAAAAATGATTCAGTTCAAACCTTACTAGTCAAGGAAAAGATGAGACTTCAAAACAATGTGAGAACAAATCAGCCAACAACAAATGCTGGAGGGGATGTGGAAAAAAAGGGACCCTATTACACTGCTGGTGGGAATGTACACTTATACAACCACTTTGGAAAGCAGTCTGGAGGGACCTTAGAAAGCTAAAGATTGACCTCCCTTACGACCCAGTCATACCACTTCTAGACATCTACCCTGAACAACAGGAACCAATATACGAGGACACATGCACCTCCATGTTTATTGCAGCACTGTTCACAATAGCCAGGATATGGAAACAACCCAGATGCCCCACCACAGATGAATGGATCCAAAAATTGTGGTATCTATACACAATGGAATATTATGCAGCCATTAGAAATGACAAAATAATGGCATTTGCAGGGAAATGGATGGAGCTAGAAGAAATCATGTTGAGCGAGGTAAGCCAAGAGCAAAGAGACAAACAGTACATGGTCTCCCTGATAAGTGGATGTTAAATCCAAAATGTTAGGTGATACGACAAAATTAACAGGACTTAAGAAACAAAGAACTTCCACTTATCTTGTCAAAACACTACTAAATATCTCCATGCTGCTGATTACATGTGTGGTGTATATGGGTACACCGTTATATGTTATAGACCATAATAGACAATTTGCTCCAGGAAAGTTAGAATGAGCTTGTGACTTTAAATGAGCATCATTATTCCACAATACTGTGAAATTTGGGAAATTATGTAATCACTTAATCACAATTTAAAAAAAAAGAACCTCGGGGAAGGTAGGGAGGGAAGGGATAGTAGGGGGAAAACAATGGAGGGGGTAACAATGCTCAATAGGAAGTATACTCATTACCTTACTCATGTAACTGTAACCCTCTGTTTAGTATCTTTACAATAAAAAAATTTTAAAAAAACAATGTGAGAAGTAGCTTGGAAAAATGTAACATCTGTAGTATCAGCTTCCTATGGTTTCTTTTAGTTCAAGATGAGTACATATGAAACTCCCTGCTGGATTCTTGACCATAGACAGGACAGATAAGTCTTCTTAGCCACTCATGAATGACACAAGGTAGACTCTAGTCAATGGAACCAAATATCTATCAGTTGGTAGGAAGCATTTATTCTGTAGTCTGGAGAGTGTGACATGAATCCTTCTTCCCCATGCTGCTTCGCATGATAGTAGGAAGATGATGGATAAGAAATGTATAAGACAAAGGGATTTTTCAGGATATGAAATAGCAGAGGAATCAAGGCAATTTAAAGAATACCAGGGCCTGATCAGAAGTCCAAATACCATCATTGCTCAGTATACACATATACTTCGCAATCCTTTCTTTCATACTTTTCATTATTTTTAATTGGTTCTTTCTGTGCCTTTTCCTTGATATCAGTAGCTTCAAGCTCTTTCTCTTCACTACTTCTTTTCCTAGACCTTCAGTGACTATAATGGGAGTAGTCATCATGTTGGCCTCTTAATTTTCTCTCATGAATGGTAGAAGCCTAAGTAGCCAGGCGAGCCCACAGAAGACAGGTCACTCACTAAATTGCTAAAATTTAAATTATTGTTCAGTGGAAAATGGAAGTAATCAGTACTGAAGTAGTCCTATTCATTTCCACATTCTCTTTCCAAAAACAAAACACATTTTCTAAAAATTAGGTTTTGAGCTTCCTCAAAGCTGAGAAGTAAACCACACAGGTTAGCATTCTGAAAAAAGTAGCCAATTGATGTTTTATTAATGCTGTAATACAATTAATTCAAATTCTTAACTAAGGCCAGTGGGGCTTTTGCCTCATTAAATAATTTATTATGTCAATGGAATTACCTAGATAGAGTCTTCTTTTTGTGTTCTCCTTTATTCTTCCTTCCCCTCCCTTCCCTCTCTTCTTTTTCTTTTTCCTTCTTTCTTCTTGATCTCTCTCTTCCCTCTACCTTTCAAAAATGAGCAACAGAACTGAATTTTCTCTGAATTTCACCCAAAGTCATATAATTCTTAACTCTGGTCAAATAATTTACTAGCTGTTTCATCCTTTAGTATGCTAGAGTCCAGAAGAGCTTAGCCCCTCAGAACTCAGGGTCAAGAGTGTAAATGATAGAGCTGAGGCCCTTTCCAGGTCTCAGAACCATCTGTGTTATGTATTTTTTCTTACAGTATGCTGTTCTTTAGGCTTTTAAGCTTTTAGCATTATTAAAGGTACATATATATGTTTTAAAATTGTTATTCCTTATAAGTAAAGATTCTCTTTATTGTTTAGGAGAATGATTGTTTCTAATTATTTTTGTGGTAGCAATTTGTATGCTGTTATTCTAGGACTTGCAGTTTACTATTTGGTTAGAAGTCATATCATATCTGAGTTTGTAATGATTCCTTTTCTTTTTGCTCTTGGTAGTACTAGAATTTGAACTCAGAATCTAATGCTTGCTAAGCAGTTGCTCTACCCTTGAACTATATCTTTATTACTGGTTATTTTTCCTTCCTTCCATTCATTTTTCTTTGCTGTTATCAGGGCTTGAACTCAGGGCCTCTTACTCTTGCTTGTTCATGGTTGGCTATCTACACACCTCTAGTCCTGTGCTGTTTATTTTTGAGATGAGCTCTGGACTCCTGCTCAGGTACTCACATAAACTGTGATGGCCTGTTTTTGGCAACCCAATGACAGATGTGTGCTATCACTTCCAGCTTATACCGTTGCAATGGAATCTCATGGACTTGTCTGTCTGGGCTGGCCCAAGATCCTTCCAATGTCAGCCTCCTACAAAGCTACAATGACAGGCATGTACCAAGCACCGCCAGATCTCAGGAGAGACCTCAAAACTTTTCCACCTGGGCTGGTGACCCTCTGAATTCTCAGCCTCCAAAGTAGGTAGGATTACAAGTGTGAGGCACCAACACTCAAATTTTAGGGATTTCTTGAAGATTATTAAGAAGTTAGTTGGCACAGAATCAAATAGTGACAATAGATTCAATATTAATTTGAGTTGAATCCTGCATGAAAGAAATGATAGCAAATACAGAAAAACAGCCACCTCAGCGCTCCAGGGCCTGAGGGAATGCAGCAGTATGTAAATCACCTCCAGATGATGAGTGCCTCACAAGTCCATGGAGACAAAGCCATGCCATTATGTCAAGAAGGTGAAGAAGAAAATTTTATTTGAAATGCACTTAGTAATTAGAAATATGTGTAAAGTAAGACACGATGCTTTGGGAACGATAAACATATTGCTGTATGCAGTGTTAGTCAATAATATAATCCATCCCAACTTTGCCAGAGTCTAACATTGAATTGTTTCTCCAGTATGATTGGTAGCTGACATACTCTTCTCAGTCTTGTTAGACCAGTTTGTGAGCCCTCCAGGCAAAAGGCTGAGGAAAGGAGAGAGAGCGAGAGAAAGGACAAGATTATGTTTCTCTATTGCTACCAAACAGAATGAAGAGAAAATGACTTCATGTTTGGATTTTATCCAGCTTATCCAACTAGTTAATGCCGGCTTCATTAACAACATGCTCTAAGCTCGGAGTTCTTAATCTTTTTCTTCGCCAAGTTGCATTTGATAGATGTACTGTGGAACATTTCCATCAGCATCCCAGGGTTTATGAGCAGTTCTCAGTGGAAGAGATGCTTCAAGTCTACTCTTTAACCTCTACTGAAGAATGCAGTTAGAAATGAACACTTGTGAAAGAGCACAATGCTATTGGGGAGAAAAACTTGGCTCTGACCTAATTTATTATTTAGGGAACAAATGATTACAACTGCTAATATTTGAAAAATGACTTACAAGTTGCAGTACAAGTTGCAGTACACATGGCATACCAGAGTGTTGAAACTCTGGACAATTGTTACTTGAAATCACAGAAATAGGCAGACTTCACTCTGTCACTTGGAGCCAAAGTGCCACTTCTGGTTAATTGGACTGGTGGCTAATTGGAGATAAGAGGTTAATGGAGTAAGAGGTTAATGGACTTCTCTGCCTGGGCTAGCTTTGAACTGTGATCTTCAGATCTCAGCTTCCTGAGGAGCTAGGATTACTAGTGTGAGCCACTGGCACCCAGCAGTAGGAAGACTTTCTGTTCCTTGAAATACCAGACTTTTTAAAAAATTTTATTTTATTTTTTGCAATCCTGGGCCTTGAAGTTAGGGTCTGGGTACTGTCCCCAAGCCTCTTTGTGCTCAAGGCTAGTGCTCTACTACTTAAGCCACAGTGCCAGTTGCAGTTTTTTTCTGAGTAGTTTATTGAAGATAAGAGTCTCATGGACTTTCCTATGTGGGTTGGCTTCAAATCATGATCCTCAGATCTCAGCCTCCTGAGTAGCTAGGATTACAAGTGTGAGCCACTGGCACCTTACTTAAAGAATGTGGCTTAGTGGTAGAGTGCTTGCCTAGCATGCATGAAGCCCTGGGTTTGATTCCTCAGCACCACCTACACAGAAAAAGCTGGAAGTGGTGCTATGGCTCAAGTGATACAGTGCTAGCTTTGAGCAAAAGAAGCTCAGGCGCAGTGCTCAGGTCCTGAGTTCAAGCCCTAGAACTGGCAAAAAAAAATACCAGAAATTTTACCTTCTTAATAATTATTCTCTCTATCCACCCCTCACTTATCAGGTCAGACATCTATATGTGTCTATGTGTGCTTCGGAAAGATAGATTTATTGTCCACTGAAATTAGAAGTATAACTATTTGCTGTCATAACGCAAAGGATAAGGAAACTAAATATTATTTTGAGAGGCACCATTGTAAATGTCTATGACAGCATATTAGAGACAGTCATCGACATTTTGCTCTTCTCCCAGCAACAGGAAAAGTCCTTCTGCCTTTGATTCTGGGCTTACTGGTATAGGTTTTGGTCAATAGAATATGGCACACATGACAGTGTGTATACCAGTTCTTGGCCAGGTCAGAAAACCTTTCTCATTTTGGAAGTCAGTTACATAATAAAATAGATTGCCCTAAAACCATTCTTTTCTGTCATGTTCAGCACAGAAAGGCCCTAAATAATGAAATGACACATGGAGAAGGCCACTGAAAAACACTGAGCTTTTGTATATGAGAGATAAGAAGTTGCTTTGGAAGGTGGGTCTCCAGTACTGTTTTCCCCAGCTGACACCCATACAGGTCAGAGATGAACAGCCTCACCCTCAAAAATAAAATGATTTGTTTTCTAAAGCCATTAAACCAATAGGGAATTGAAATAATATCCATGCCCTGCAAATTTTAAAGAGATACAGATTATCCTGTTGTAAGTAGACAAAAGGCATTTATATAAGGAGATTACCAGTGGAAATGTGCACAGGTTTGCTAGGACAATACTCAGACAGCATGTGTAAAGAGCACACCATACCAAAACGTAAAAATAGAAGAGCAGTTAAGTGCAACCATGTGAGAAGAAGTAAAATTTCCATTTGAAAGCTTGAGAGAAAATATCCTTTCTTATTCATAGGCCATAGGGGTTTGCTGAGTGGGGCCCACACATTTGCATAAATCCTAACTTACAGGTACCCAAGGAAATGTGAAGCTGCACTAAATCAACTGAGTGAGGCATTCAGTTGCTATCTGTTTGAGCAGACTTTGAGCTGTTCCACTTTGCTGAGAGAAAGATGGTACCAGATAGGACAGAAATGCCATGCCTACCTTGCAGGGATGTGTGTCTTTATGATGTCACTGGTAACTCCTCATCTTTCCATCTCTTACCCTAGCAGGACCTCAATTATTGAGCCTATGCCTCTTTTACTCACTTTGCTTCCCATTTATCACCTCTAGAGTAAAACAATTTCAAATGGTCTGGATTTTGATACATTAAATAAAAGCTAATAATTATCTCTAATCTTTATAAGCTAGAAAACACGAATTGAAGTGTTCGTTATATGCTACCATTTTTTCAGAAGTCTGTATCCACACACCACTGATTATATGAAACTGGAAGAGTGAAACAATGTAATTTTTGCTGAAATGCATATTCTTGAAGATTTCAAAGTCTAGATTGAAGGAAAAATATAAAATACATACATATCACATAAAATAGTATGAATAAATGCAAATTGATACCTAAGTTCTGCAAACCAATTGCTTTCTTCTGAATGGCACAGATGTGGTTCTGGAATATCAGTTGACTCTCAAAATCTAAATTGGCAGTGTCATGTAACTTCCAAAAGCTAAGGAGTTAAAACAAAACAAAACAAAACAGGATTAGATCAGAGAACTGCTGAGGTTTGTAAGAATCACATCAGTAACAGGAATGTATTTGACTATCTACAATTAAGTCAAGGTGTTAAAGATAAAGTGTGTTTTCCCAAGAAAAAATAGCATTCTAGTAGACTCTACCTATACACCTGCACTATTAACGTCCACATACACTTCCAAAGCAAATGTTGCTAAGGAAAAATCCCAATATTTTCCTGGCTGAACTGGTACATGGCAAGAATATCTTGAGCAACCAGTACAGTCAACTGGGTTGGTTCATCAACATGAAATCTGTTTGTTGTCTCTGTGAAACAAAAGGAAGGAACTTCTGGGATATCAGAGATCCTCGTTATATAAAGAAAACTTGTTTCTGAGAAATGAATTTAAAATAAAATGTAAATGAATCTCATAATAGGATCCAGCACTTCATCATAAATAGGAAAAATAATAATAATAATGAGTAAACCAAGCTTTAACTTGAAGAAAAGTGGAACTAAATATTTTCTCATGGATTTCATTCCACAAATATTTATTGGGTAGTTACCATGATAGCTATCACTTTTTGGCCCTGGAAATATAATGGTAAATAAGAATGAAGAGTCTTATTTCTATTGAAGAAGAAGTGGCAATTATAAGACACATTCATAATGTGAAATATTAGATAGTTACAGGCCCTGTGAAGAAAATAATACAAAAAGAGTGGTAGGAGATAATAAAAAAAAATTTTTTTTGGGGGGGGTCTGGTCGTGGGGCCTGACCTCTGGGCCTGGGCGCTGTCCCTCAGCTCTTTCAGTTGAAGGCTAGCACTCTACCACTTGAGCCACAGCGCCACTTCAGGCTTTTTTCTTTTTGCTTATGTGGTGTTGAGAAATCGAATCCAGGGCCTCATGCATGCAAGGCAAGCGCTCTGCCACTGAGCCACCTTCCCAGCCCAAGAGTGGTAGGAGATAATAAGTTAGGGAAATTCTCTTCAAGAAGGTACACTAGTGACTAATTCAGTTCGTATTACTAGCACAGGTTCTCGAGCAGGTTCCCTGGTTATAAAAGCAGGGCAGAGCACCGTAGAGTTTAATAGGCCATGATAAACAGTAATAATATTATTAAAATACCCCCATATTCTATATTCTGAATAGAACTGAAATAGTGAGCTAATTCCTAGAAACAATAAAGCTTAAAATCTTGCTAGCTCATAGAACATTAAACAATTTCTTCTGAAAAAAGAATTTTTAATAGTCAACAAAAGATAAGCTTCACCTTATAAAAAAGGTAGCATTTTAAAAAATTATCTAAGTATTTCATTAATTTTCCCAAGGTTCACTCCTAAGTCCTTGAAATTGAATCCATTCTGTTCTGAATTGGCCTGGCATGACTCTGGCCAGTTTTGATGTTGGGTTGCTGTTCTGAAAGCCTCACTTGCTACTGTCCTTGTCTGCTGGTGCTGGGGCTTGAACTCAGGGCTTTGTACTTTTGCCTTTCAAGGCTGTCACTCTACCACTTGCACCACAGCTTCACTTCCACTTGCCACTGATTTTGAATGTGATTTAAGTTCATCTCCAGTACCACTTCCATTGACCTCATGACATCCTTTTATAAAAATTCAAATTTCAGTTAGTCATTGTTCTACATTGTATCTGCATTTTATGGTTAGGTGAATCAGAGAGATATTGTCAGACAGAAATAGACTGCCTATACACTATAGTATTAAAAAGAGAGATGTGTTTAAGTATACATCAATACCAGAAACAATGTGACAATCATGTATATTTTTATATCAAACCTTTCCTTCTTTAGACCTCCTTGACTCTTTAGCAGCTCAAATATTGACTACTCAGATAATAGCCCCTTTTTTGTGATGGCATCAAGTAGTAGGGCTGGCAAAGGGAAGAATAGAGAACAGGTAATCATAGAGATTTGAGAGGGTTTTTTTTTTTTAAGGAAAATTATCTTTTTAGGCAAGAGTCTTCTTTTTCACAGAGAGGTCTGGTCATTCCCAAGGGCACTGGCAGGAAGCAACAGGTCATTGTGTCCAGGCCAACAGAGCAGAAGCCTCTGCTGACTTCCAGGCATTGTGAAGACTCTGGCCCCTTGCCCCAGCATCTAGCAGAAAGTGATTTCTCAGAATTGTCTGTTCCTCCAGGGGTGTGCAAGTATTTTGAATTGAAGAATCATAAAGTAAGCATAAAAGCATTCTGGAAAAAGCCAATTCATATTTAGAAAAATTAGAAACTTTTATGATTCTTTAAAAAGTCTGATAAGCCCAATGTCATTATAGGAAGTAGAAAGTAAGTATCATCTGTAAACCTGCTACCCAAGCACAGAAATTATGCATATCTTCTAAACTTTTAATAATATAACAATGAGAATATTCATGGTGAGACTCATATTTTTAACTCTTTTTTTTGTTCTAGAAATGTCATTTAACCTCTTTAAGAACCCAAGAAATAGATTATGCTTTATCATACAGATGATGAAGCTGAGGTGTAATTGTTTATCTAAGACATTACAGGAACACTAGCAGCTTTGGAAACCTGCTTTTTGAGCACTCTACTATTGTTTTACATCTTGTGCATAGCTAAGTCAATACATTAGCATTATGTTTTTCTCAAAGTACAATAAAGAAACTAAGGGTATTAACTATGAAATTCAGATGTTGGTTTTTAAGATATTAGTAGAAAAAGTAAAACACTGACAGTTTTAACATGTAATGGTCGACATCCTTACTTTCTCCTTGCTCTTATATAAAGTACAGTTGTGCATGCAAAGTAGGATATACATGTTTTGTGTGTATACTTATATTATATTCCAAAAACTTTATTATTAGAGGGACTGTGTCCGTCTTGCTTGTTACAATGAGACACTGTTAAGTGTGTGACATCATTTGTTCCATAAACAATTATTTTACTTTTTTTGATAGATTCAAGAACTTTTTTTTCAAAATTCCTCACGATGCATGATGCTTAACTGATATTTTCAGCCAAAATACCATTATTTTTATCTTCTATGAATTTGAGAAACACTGGTTAAAAATAGATGAAATGCTTTGCTTTGCTGACTAGGGTACATTGTGAATTTATAATATGCCTCCTTTCAAAATCTTATTTTAGGCCATGTACCTTAAAAAACAAGAATTCCTAGCCCATATAGGGGATTCAGCTTCCACTGTTACTTTGGGAAATACTGATTTAGAACTTCTTCACAAACTCCAGTATTAATTTCCCTGCTTCTGTGTTCGAACTTTTTCTGAGCTCCTTCTTAGATAGGTTGAGAGTTTCTGAAATGTCTACATGTCATATGATAATCATAGTTGTACAGTACCAAACCTTTTTTTTATTGTGAAAATACCGGACAGAGGGGTTACAATTACACGGGTAAGGTAATGAGTACATTTCTTCAAGCATTGTTGCCTCCTCCTTTGTTTCCCCTTCCCATCCCTTCCCAGCCCCCGCCCCTCACCAAACCCCACCCCCTCGCGCCAAAGTTGTAAAGTTCGTTTTTCGACATAACATCTTGTATATTTCATTGTTGCAATGGGTCCACCTGTATCCCTATTTAAACTATTTGTTTTTTTCCCTTCCCCTCCCCAAATTATACCAACATCAAATACAGTGAAAACAGGGGTTATACCGTGGGGGAGGGACATACAAAGCAACAAAGAAATATCTTATAAATATATTAGAAACAGTAGCAAGGAAAACCATTTGAGTCCTTATCTTGGGGTTCATTTCGCCTAACATCAACTTATCTGACCGATTCTGCTTGTCTCAGACATATACTAGTTATTGCAAATAAGGGAAACCATGGGACCTTTGTTTCTTTGGGCCTGGCTTACTTCTCTTAATATAATTTTTTCCTAACAAATGGGGCAATGTCATTCTTTCTGATGGGGGCATAGAATTCCATTGTGTATATATACCACATTTTCTTGATCCATTCATCTACTGAGGAGCATTTGGGTTGGTTCCATATCAGTTATGGTAAATAATGCTGCAATAAACATAGTTGTGCTGGTAGCTTTAGTATGGTCTTGTTTGTGATCATTTGGGTAAATGCCCAGAAGTTGGGTTACTGTAATTCCAAAGAATTCTTTATTTTCCATGGACATCATTGAACATAGGCATTTATTGAGTACATTTGTTATTTCATTTTATTTTCAATGACTCTACAGTATTCATATCTCAGAAGTCCCATTTCAAAGTTTAATGTATTACTCTTTTCCATTTCAAATGGGTCATTGGGAAAAAGTATGGTTTTTCTCCACAATGAAACATTTGGAATCAGCACCATAGAGCACAAATCGACAACTCTCAAATGGTGGAAGGAAGAATGTGAATATAGTCTTTTGCTTTATTAGTTTCAGGAAATAAGAAGAAAATACCTGAATTTGTGACAATACTGTAAGAGGTTGTGTCTGTCACTCTCTAAACTAGCTTAAATGAGATGGGAGGTGGTTTAAGAACCAATATACCCCCATTGCAACATGAGAAGTACAAGTCCGTTATGTTGAAAACGAACTTTACAACTTTGGTGTGGGGGGGTGGGGGGAGGGGGGAGGATGGGAAGGGATGGGAAGGGGAAACAAAGGAGGAGGCTACAATGCTTGATAAGAAATGTACTCATTATCTTGCCCATGTAATTGTAACAGAGGGTTACAATTTATTTTCACAATAAAAATAAAAATTAAAAAAAGAAACAATATACCAAATATTTAAACACTCAAAGGATTAATATTTCTAAATGTATCTAATCCATACAATTCAAGGCCATTTGAGGGTTTTACTCAACTGATTTAAAAGTATTGGAGAGAGGAAAGGAAAAATGACAAGAAACTTTGATGAACCCTTGATTTTTGAAAGTATCACTTTAAAAAGTAAAAAAAAAAACAACAAAAACAAGACTTCCACTTAGATATAGACACACATCAGAGATGTATCTATTCATGAGGGAAACTGTAAAAAGGTGAAGTTGGTTCCAAGAATATTTTGAGAATCTTAATATTTAGAGACTTTTGCCAAGAGAGTTAGTTTGATTAGCTTAAAATGATTGTTTGGTTTGATATAAAATTGGCAAACATCCTGTAGAGCAATAAAAGTATAAACATTAAGGTGTTTTATTTTTCTTATGGGCAGAATGATAAATTGGGCAAATTAGCTTGCAATGTTAGCATGGTGAAGAGATCTAATTAGTAGTCAAACACAAGTACAGTTCTGCTAAAGAATGGACAAGTCCTAGGGTTGACCTGTGAAAGCCAGTGTACACACACAGGTGATGCTCCTCCTTTTAGTTTGCAAATTTTGTAATTATTTAAAAAACGGTAAAACACGAGGCCTTGGGAGGGGGCAGGATTTATAACTCAACATTTGGTTTATATAATTAGGACTATAAACCACATTCACAGCAGCTTCCTTCCAGTAAAGGAGCATGAAAATGGGGGATGGGAAATCTTGCAAAATTCAAATAAGCATCTTTTACAGATGATTGTTCATTGTATCTCAAGGGCAGGAGAGGTGAACAATGGAAAGAGAGCGGGACAAATAAAGGAAATGGGGGCTGATCCCCTTCCCATCCACCAACAGGGCAGCTTTTATCCTACGGGAAGGTGTTCGTGAGTTCAACCACACCATCCTTTGTAGAAGGTGCTGTTGAGCAGAGCTTAGAAGGGCTGTTCTGGGAGTAGCAAGTTCCCATCCCTTGCACCGTGTCCTAGTCTCCAGCAGCTAGTGCCCGGAATACATTCTCTCCCCTCGCCCTGTGTGGGCTCATTCACAGCTCTGTGGTCCAGGGCTGGGCACTTCCTTCTCTGGGACTGAAATAACAAAAGTGCAGACAGATCTGGAGGGATGCAGCCAGCGCATCTTCCAAGGCACTGTTTTTATTTTTATTTTTTGGAGTGGGGGTGGAGGGAGGGGTTAGAACTAGGCGTTAAAACACCAACAACACACAATAAAAAAAAACAAACAAAACAACCACAAGCCCAGTCTCTCTCCTTCTCCTTCCCTCCCAGCCTTTATCTGCACGTGGGCTGCATCTCTGCAAAACCTCCAACCCTGGGCGGTGGGGGTGGGGGATGGGGAGATAGCGATGTCAAAGCCTTCGGAGACGTCTGCAAGAAAGCAGGTCTCCGGGGTATTTTCAGCACCTAGGCAGGAACTGGAGGACTTGCATGCTGGCACCACCAACTGACGGATTCAACGCGTGATCAAGGGGTGTGTGGGGGGGCTGCTGGTGAGGGGTGTGGGGGGTGTGGGGGTCCCTGCAGGAACTCTCCAGGTGCTCCTCCGGGTGCATCCCCCGGAGCTTGGGCCGCTGCAGCCGCCGCCGCCGCCGCCGCGCCCCGCCCCGCCGGGTCCCCGCAGCCTCGCGGGCTGCTGGGCTTTGTGGTTCGCCCGTGCGGCTGGGCCCCTGCTGGGGGTGTCGTTACGAGCATGTGCAGACAGCAGCCCAAGGTAGAGCGAGCGTGCCAGGCCAGCCCTGGGACTTGCCTTGCAATGCCATGTTTGTGTGTGTGCTCTAACTCCCGGAGAGCAATCAGGGAGACGGCTCCCGGGCCGGACTTGGCTGATGTTTTCTTGTTTCTGTTTCAGCCTTCAGGATAATTCCTTCAGCAGCACCGCTGTAACAGAGTAAGTGATTCTTGCCATTACAATTAGACTTGCATGCTTTTATTCCGGCCTCCTGTCCCCACCCCCCTCTACCCCCGTGGAAGTAACTACCATGCAGGTAGCCACCTTCCCCAGCCCCTGTGTGGATGGCACGCATTGCCTTTTGTACCCTGGGGATTCCACGCACGCTGATTGTGGTGGCCCAGAAATCTTTACAGGTTGCAATCCGCATTTTAGCAACAGCAGGAGAGATATTAATGCCAGCTGATGGCTTGCAGACGCTCACTGCTCTGAGATGTGTGTTCTTGAAGCTCTTTTTATTTTTTATTTTTCCTTGTCTTTTGACATGTCTGGAAGGGAGCTCCGTTGTCTTTGGCCAACATTAATGTCAGTTTTTATGCATTGCACGCCCTATACATTTACTGCAAATACCAGATCTATGGGAAATGACTTGAGTTTAATTCCAGCGTGTGATAAACAAGATTAACTTACCCTTGCTTGCTCTCTGGGTTTACAGATTTTAAGTCACAGAGGAGTAAACTTTTCTTGCTTGGCCTTTGTCATTTTTGTCTTCTGACCTCAAAGAACTGTTTCTAGCAGGAATGAGTCATCTGGTTCTGTGGTTAAAGCTGTAGATGAGAGTGATACCATTACAACATTGTATAAAGAAGTGTGATGGTTTAACTTCAGGCCAGAGGTGTAGTAATTTTTATTAGCGATTTATAGTTTTATCTAGACATTTATACTTCATTGTTTAGATTGTTATACTTTTCTGGCTACATTTTCCTAATGGTGTAATGTACATTAGATAGCACATTTTACTAATACTATATGTGATTTGTATGTACAGGTATAGACTATACATTTCAACTAGTAGTATTTCTCTAGGCAAATGAATGTACAGTGTTTACTTCTGGGATCTTTTGATAGAAGTCACTCTGGGAAAGCTTTTCAGGAAAAAAAGGTGTGTGTAAAGTTGTTTATTACTCAATTACACTTAGAAGCATGTTACAGAAACCCCAACTAACTTGGGAGCAGTTTGCTAAAGTTCCCTAAAACATGCAATTAAATATAGAAATGAATATCACTTGAGTTTCAGGCCTTGCCACCCATAATTCCTAAGTGTCAGAGAAGCAAGTGTGTTTAGTTCTTCCTAGACTCTGTTTCTCTTGTTTCTGTGTTTGGATTGCTGTCTTAGTGCTTAGTTTTAAGTTCATTGAAGTTACTTTAAAAAAACCAAGCCAAACCAAACAAAGCAAACAAACAAAAAAAAAACCCAACCATGTTCGACTTTAGAAAATGCAATATAAAATACTAGTTGGGACCCACAATCCTGCCAATGAGATTGCTTAGTAATCCAAAGCTGCAACTTTGCTTTACTGAAAGCCCGAGAAGAGAAATACGTGTCAACATCTATTGACTAAACAGGAGCCCTGGACTTCCTGGTTCAGGTGCCCATGCTACACATGATCTCTTTCCTTCTGTGCTTCTGAGCACCAAGTATTTTCTGGGAGGGATTCTTGGGAGCCCTATATGGCTGAATCCCCAGAGTCAGCCATGAGCTTAGCAGCTACAAAATGGAGATATTTCGGTCTAGATTTCATCTGGATTACACACATGCACACATATGTATGGATATATATCAATGTATTCATACATTGATATGTAAAGGTTTCTGGTATAATGTTGGGAGAGAATGTGGTGCCTTGTCTTTGGAAACTCCCCAGGGAATTCTGATTGCATAAGATCATGTTGTTACTTTCAGAGAAGTGACAGTGGTTTATTTTAAAAAGCCTCTGAGTGATAATTGGTATGCCATCTGGCTAATATAGGAATCTAAGAAGCATGCTGGAAACATACCAAAAACCTCATAGGTGTAAGACAGTACAGACTAGGGTCAATTAGAAGAAGTCATTGTTGAACATAACATTTTTCCCTTCCCTCAATAACATAAACCATATCCCTTGGTTCTCTGGGAATGACTCCTTAGCCAACAGGTCTGTGGAACACTATTCTGACATGGAGACATAGAAGGTGTTCAGTAAATGTTTGCAGGCCAATGCTTAGACATGCATTGAGGAGGTACTTTCCCTTCTGGGATGTCCTACAGACAAGAAAAACTCCTCTCCCCCATCCCTATCACATTTTTGTTTTCTTCCACCCACACCCACTGAAATTCCATAGAGAGATAATTTCTTTTGGATTAAGGCCTTTGGTAGTAACCCACATTGAAATGGAAATTTAAGAGTCATTGTCCCTAGCTGGGCACCAGTGACTCACACTTGTAATCCAAACTTCTCAAGAGTCTGAGATCTGAGGACTGAGGTTCTAAGATAGTCCAGGGAGAGAGAGATCAGATACTTGAGACTCTTATCTCCAAGGAACCAGAAAAGAAAGCCAGAAGTAGAGGCCTGGCTCAGGTGATGGAATGTCAGCCATGAGCAAAAAAGCCAAGTGAGAGCTTAAGGCACTGAATTCAAGCTCCAGTACTGGCACAAGTATGCAGGGTGTGTGTGTGTGAGTGTGTGTGTGTGTGTTTGTGTGTGTGTGTGAGAGAGAGAGAGAGAGAGAGAGAGAGAGAAGTATGTTCAAGTTATAATTAATACTTTATGTTCAAGTTGTAATTAATACTTTATCATAAATACTATAATCCGCCAGGCTTCCATTTGTCCAATTGGTTGGTCTTCCAAGAGTTAAATGAAAGTGAATTCAGGGACTCAACAGATGTTATTTTCTGCTTGATTTTCCCCAGGCCCAGAGGTACTTCTAGACCAGTTCAATCTTTTTTCCTACTCATATTATTTCAATGTGGCCTTTTTTTTTTCTATCTCAGTAGCATTTTTAAAAAAAATCTCTTGTTTTCCCACAGTCATTTCCTATGTTGCCTGGTTAATTTGTTCTTTAAAATGGCACTTACAAAAATGATGACTACTTCCAAACTACTAGTTCCTAAAGCAAGTGATCACTACTACCAACTGAGGAAGGAGACTGGAGCTGGTAGAAATCACAACTCCCTGACTTTCTCCTAGAGTAACTGTGGTAGAGCCATCAGGAACAGGTGATTATGTTGGATTCAGCTCAGAGATGGTCTGTGTTTTGGAAACATTTAGCTTTAAACTCTTTAGAAACTTAGTAGTTATATGGTTGGCTGTCTGGTTTAAAAATTTACATTCCTGGTTTGGGCATGGTGGATCATGCTTATAATCCCAGCTACTTGGAAGCCAGAGACAGGAAGATTGAAGTCTGATGCCAGCCCAGTCATCAAAGTTACTAGAACCCTATATAAAGAACAAGGTTCTTTCCCCATGGTATAACCCCTGTTTTCACTGTGTTTCATTCCAGTGCCCTGCATCTTGTATATACATTTTTTCTAATTTGGGGAGAGGAAGTGAAATAACAAAATGCTGAAACAAGGATACAGGTTGACCCATTGTAACAATGAGATGCACAAGACACTATGTTGACAATGAACTTTACAACATGTGGGGGAGGGGGGGCTGGGGAGGTGAGGAGGGAAGGGATGGTAGGGGAAAAACTAAGGAGGGGGTAACAATGCTCAATAGGAAATGTAATCACTACCTTACTCATGTAACTGTAACCTCTTTGTATTGTATCTTTACAATAAAAAATATATTAAAAAAAAACAAGGCTATATGTGGTGGCCATCTACCTGTAATTCTTGTTACTTGGCTACTTGGGAACTAGAAGTAGGGGTTTTCACTCTAAGGCTGGCTCTGGGTGAAAATTCGAGACTATTGTGGAATGACTTGAAATGGAAATGCTATGGGCATAGGTGGTAGAGTGCTTGCCTAGCAAGCTGGGGACCCTGAGTTCAAACCTCAGTATTATCTTATTTAAAAAAAAATCACATTACTAGGCCCCGTCCTCAGAGAATTGGTGTAGGGCTGAAGTAGAGGTGCAGCTGATGTCTGCTCATTTTAATCAGGTAATCCAGGATGGTAGTAGTTCTAGGCCCACACACTGAGAAACCCCACAGGAATCTACCTTTGCAACTTTGACTTCAGGGGACATGGAACTACAGGAGCAGAAATCCCTTTTAGCAATCTGCATATGATCTGCCAGCCAGTCTGAGACCTCCCTTCCTATTTAGTTAAAAGGAAAACTTCTCGTAGACACTTCTTTTGCTACCAGTCTTTGGCAGCATGTGGGTCTTCTACTCCCTGGAGCCTTTGGGAATACAGACCAAAGCTGGGGGGAGCAGAAACAACCCAGACTCTCCCACTTCAGGTCCTGGACTCCTGGACAATAACAGCTTCTAGGTGATGCTAATTCCGGCTCTCAGTACTGGAAAGGCTGACTTGAGAAGATAGAACCAGACGATAGAACCAGAAGATAAATTGTGTCATGGCCAATAGAGAGACCAATTTAGATAGCTGAATCTGGGATCTTGGAATTGTGTTTCTCTAAGTGGCTGCTGGAGTTGTCAGAAGCTATTTCAATTGGATCTGTGAATCTAGTCCAGTCTTATGCTTCAGAAAACATTAGCAACTTTGTATGTTTCATTAAAAAAATTCATTATGATTGTACAATGGAGCTATCATTCAATACATCAGTATTATAAATGTAATACATCTCCATCAATGAGTTTCCACTGATCGTATTTTGAGGAGAAAGATTAATAAATCAAATCAGGGGGTGGGAAAGAAATAAGTTCTTGCCAAATTCCCAAACAATTGGCATGGTTGGGCTCTAGGGTTGAATCCTAGTACAGATTGAGCCCTAGTTCCTTGGAAGCAAAATTCTGTCTCTTCTTTTCTTCCTTTCTTTCCCCCTTCATTTCCCCTTCCTTTTCTTCCTTTTCCTTTTCCTTCCCTTCCCTTTTCTTCTATTACCTTTCCTTTTCTTCCTTTCCCTTCCCTTCCCTTCTCTTCCTTTCTTTTCCCTTCCCTTCCCTTCCCTTCCTGCCAGTCTGCCTGCCTGCTTCCCTGCCTCCCTCTTTCTTTTTCTTTCCTTCTCTCTTTTTTCTCTCTTCATCTTCCTTCCTTCCTTCCTTCTTTCCCTCCTTCCATCCTTCCTTTCTTCCTTCCTTCCTTCCTTCCTTCTTCCCTTTCTTTCTTTCTTTCTTTCTTTCCTTCCTTCCTTCCTTCCTTCCTTCCTTCCTTCCTTCCTTCCTTCCTTCCTTCCTTCCTTCCTTTCTTTCTTTCTTTCTTTCTTTCTTTCTTTCTTTCTTTCTTTCTTTCTTTCTTTCTTTTCTTCCTTTGTAGTACTAGGAATTAAAGTCAGGGGCTCACTCTTGTTAAGGTATCCACTCTATTACTTGAGCCATGTTCCAGTCTTGGATTTCTATTCTTTGCTATTAGAAAATATTATTATTAGTCATGCTATAAAGCCCAGATGCTCTGTTAGATGAATGCTGCTGCTAGAATAGAATGATGTACTTGTGAATTTGATTGTTTTTCCTGAGATGGACAGAGCAAGTGTTTGACAAAGACATGAAGCAGTAAGAACATTTGGATTATTCAGTTAAAATAATTTTTTAAGTTAAGTATTTTTTTCTTGCAACAAGGAACAAAATATTTCAGCAGATAAAAGGGGTTAGAGTCTGTAGGTGGGCTTTGTTTAACTCACTACATAAGCCATAATTTAAAAAGAGCTTCTTAGGGGAAAAGAAATAGAGCTATCATCAATTCACTTGTAGCTTAATTATACATCATTGGCAGTACAGAATATTTTTTTAAAAATTAAGTTCCTTAATGTAGTGAAAGAATTGTATTTAACAAGCTGGGGCCTAAATTCAGGGCCTCACATTCTTCTTGGCTTGTGCTTTACTGCTTGAGCCATGCCTCCAGTCTGACTTTGTGCTGATTAATTTGCAATGGAGTGAGAAGGACTTTTCTGCCCAGAGGGCTTTAAACTTCTATCCTTTGTATCTCCACCTCATGAGTAGTTAGGATTACAGGCTTGAGCCACTGAATTTTGTGCTAAATTTTGTGCCCTTTATAAGTGGTGCGTCTCAAAGCATAAATAAGCATCTAAATTGTTTGTAGTTGGGCTGGGAAGGTGGCTCAGTGGTAGAGCGCATGCCTTGCATGCCTGAGGCCTTGGGTTCGATTCCTCAGCACCACATAAGAAAAAAGCCGGAAGTGGCGCTGTGGCTCAAGTGGTAGAGCGCTAGCCTTGAGCTGAAGAGCTGAGGGACAGCGCCCAGGCCCAGAGTTCAGGCCCCACGACCGGACCAAAAAATAAATAAATAAATAAATTGTTTGTAGCTTATCTGAATCCAGAAAAAAAAAACAGAAATAAGGAAGAAGCATTTAATAACTTTAGTAAGACTTGACAGTTCTGGGACACCTTTAAGTATTTGCCCATAGTGAATTGGAAATTAAAAAACAAAACAAACCAAGTTCTAGTCCCTAATCCTAGACAGTCTTGAAAGCACAATTCCAACATTATAACTGGCATGTGATGAATGCTAAGTAATTATGAAATTATTTCAGGGACAACTGCTGAGGAAACACAAAATTTCAATTCAACTATATATTTTTAGGTATCAACCTGAAGTAGTACTACATATCAACTGAAGAGTACTACATCAGTATCTCCGGAAAAATAAATTAGTGTGATAACCATGTTTATAGTTATTTCTTCACATAAATCACGTAATTCAAAAAACCTGTAAGGAACTAAGGACTACATAGCAATAGGAGGCATGATTCACTGGTTGCTTAAACCTCAGAATGAACAGCAAGCATTTATACATTAATGTTGAAGTAAGATCACAGAATTGATTTCCCTTATTTGTAATAACTAGTATATGTCTAGGACAAGCAGAAAAGGTCAAAAGCTATGTACATATGACCATATAAGATGATGCTACGTGAAATGAACACCAAACTAGGGACATGAGAAGTTTTATCTTTCTTGCTGTAGTTTTTAATGTACTTATAATGTACTATGTGATTTTTTTGTTTGTTTTGCATGTTCTTCCCCCATGGTATAACCCATTTTCACTGTATTTGATTCCGGTGCCCTGCATCATGTGTGTGTGTGTGTGTGTGTGTGTGTGTGTGTGTGTGTATGTGTGTGTGTGTATGTGTGTGTGTGTGTATATATATATACATATATGTATATATGTATATATATATATATATATATATATAATTTGAAGAGGGAAAGGGAAATAACAAAATGCTGAAATAAGGATACAGGTTGACCCATGTAATAACGAGATGTACAGGACACTATGTTGAAAACAAACTTTACAACTTGGGGTGGGGTGGGGGAGGGAAGAGTTGGGGAGGTGGGAAGGGAAGAGATGGTAGGGGAAAAACAAAGGAGTGGGTAACAATCCTCCTCCTCCTCCTCCTCCTCCTCCTCCTCCTCCTCCTCCTCCTCCTCCTCCTCCTCCTCCTCCTCCTCCTCCTCCTATTAACTTAGTCACTTAACTGTAACTCCTCTGTACAGTATCTGTACAATAAAAAATATATATTAAAGAAATCACAGCATTATCTATGCACCTGACTGGGAAGTTTTCTGGAGCTGGTGAAAACCTAACCTGAGCAGTGAAGGATGATGAGGAACTGAAGACAGAAAAGCATTCCAGACTGGGATGGGGCAGGGTAGGAATAGCTGAGAATAAAAACCAAGTCTAGAGTAAGAAAACTGTTCCACTCCAGACTTCCCTGGGCAAGGTAATGCGCTTAGTTTATAACTTGGGGGTGGGGGGAGGGAAAGGAGTGGGGGAGAAGGAAAAGTAGGAGAAAATGAGGGAGGGTAACAATGCTTGACAAGGAATGTGCTCATTACCTTACTTACGTAACTGTAACTCTGCTGTACATTACATTTCAGTAAAAGTTTTTAAAAAAGATTGTTCAATATGGAAGAACCAAGACTTTGTCATAAAGTTAATTCCGAAGATTAATGAAAAGGAACTGGATTGTTTCCCTAAGATCAAGGAAGTCCAAGGCCAGTGGGATATACTAGATGGGATGTGGCATTGTTTGGGACTATATAATGAAAACATAAAAGAGTTATTTTTGCAAGTGTGGAATCTTTTGCAAGGTAGAATCATTTGAACCAAAACAATCCACTCTTTTTGGTGCCGAATAACCATATGCTAAGTCTACCTGAATCCTGGGTGAGATCTTGTTAGCTTAGGTGATGGCTCTAGTACGGTGATGTGGGAAAGAAGAGTC
Organism: Dipodomys merriami; assembly: GCF_024711535.1. Taxonomy (NCBI): domain Eukaryota; kingdom Metazoa; phylum Chordata; class Mammalia; order Rodentia; family Heteromyidae; genus Dipodomys; species Dipodomys merriami. The sequence continues at coordinate 26,692,211 of NW_027202715.1, forward strand.
ATATTTGGCTCTCACCTTTTAAGTTTACCGCTATGACAATCTTGGTGCTGGTATCTGGTTAGGAATCAGGGCTGGTCTGGAGAATGGTGAGGAGGGTTACCTTTTTATAACATACCATACTAGTCTTGAGATAATTCTAGATTATTGCTAATATAGGTGGATCTTCCACTTCTCCCCAGGTGTGACGAAGACATAGTCTCTCTACATGAAGCTCAGACTGATTGCTCTAGTCTCAGGTATGATCCACCATTTCTTGGTTTTTGTTTGAAAGAGGTAGCAACCATCTGTGTCTGGTGTCTCTTCTTTGAATTCTAATTATTTGTTTTCATGTCTCATCGCCTCTACTTGACTTGCTGCCTACGTTTTGTCTCACACATTTTTGGATTCCACCAATCCACTTATACCCCCAGGACAGTGTTTGATATATGGGAAATTCTCAATAAATTTCTATTTGGTTGAACAATGTTTCTATCATACACCATGGGAAAAATGCTGCATTATTTGCCAAACATGTTAGTGGGCATCTGGGGTGTTATCCTGGCCACTGAGAGGCTCTTCACAGTCCCAAGTTCATCCATGTGCATTTTATTATTTAATCTAAGCAACTGAAAAGAAATTGATTGTTTTCCTTCTCATCTTGTAAATGAGCAAACTGAGATCTCAGGGGGCATTATAGCTCATCCATTATACCTAGATAAAGCAGACTTTGCACCCAGGTCTTAGCGACTCTGCAGTTCAGATAACAAATATTTTTGAAGACCTCTTTGATGTGTCCAAATCAGGCAAGAGAAAGTCAATCTAATCCTGCTCCTGGAAACCCATCTATAAAAGATGGGAGGTAGTAGAAAGTAAACAGATGATCCAAGCTGCAAAGAGAGGGTGAAATATGTGTATGTGTGCGTTCTTGTGTGTGTGTGTGTGTGAGTGTGTGTGTGTGTGTGTGTCTGCAAGGTTAAAAATAGTAAAAGCAGTAGGAGCAGCTTACTGGAAAGCCAACAGAAGGTAGAACAAATGGTCTGAGCTGAAGGAACAACAGCTAGGCAGGAAGACAAGGGGTGATAAGAAATAAAAGGACTCTCTAGAGATTAACAAAGACTAAATTTTTATTGGTTTTGTGTATCTTGCTAAGTAGTTTGGAATTTATCCTGGAGGTATTGAGGAAACTAAAAAGAACCCTTAGATATTATTCTTCGCAAATAACCACTTGGCAAAGGCCCTGCCTGAGAGAGACAATAGCTTTCATTTACTGGGTTGTGGCCACCAGCCAGCTTTGTATGGGAAGCATCTCCCAGACTGTTTTCTCTCTGAGAGGCAGATATGATCCATTTTACAGATGAGGATCATAGAGGCAAAATGATGTGATGTAGCCCAGGCCACTAAGTCATATGTAGAAGCTTCTTTTGAACTCTTGATGTATTTAGTCATGCTGTATACAGCTTTCTCCGTGCGTTTTCAGTTGTGACTTATTCTATCAAGTAGCAACCTAAATTACCTAACATATGTATTTTTTGGTTTCAGGAAACAATAATACTAAAACACATTTCTAAATATGCTTTTTGTAATCAGATTATACATTTGTAAAACAGAAGAAAGTTGCTTTAGGCTATTTCAATTCGTTTCTTGCCTTCCAAGTGATGATCGTATTTACAAATTTTGGGCACCTTGGAAATGTGACATAAAAGCACAGTTGTGGTAGCATTTATGGAATGGGTATGAAAGGGATCATTTTAGTTTTGTAAATCTACTTTTCCAACATTGGCCATATATAAAGAAGGCCCCTTTGAGTTATGTTTCAAAGTGTTTGCTGATTCTTAGCAAGCAAAATTAACAAAACAAAACAAAACAAAACAAAGTGCAAAGACACTTAAATGTGACAAACAACTTCAGACAGGAACATTACCATGTTAGTGTTAAAAAGATTAGATTGCCGAATGAAAAATACAAGTGCCATTTTAACACTGAGCGCATTAAGGCAATACTAGCCTATTTTGTCTGCTTTAGTGATTTGGCTCTGATAGAACCCAGAATCTGGGGTATTTGACTCTTCATTCAGGTTATTATTCAGATGGTATACCTCTGTAAAACTTGGGTGTTTTGCTTTCAATTTTACCCAGGTGACTCACATCCTGTCAAGATAGACCCTGTTATAATTTTCTCTGAAAATTACAGGGAGGTGATTATAAACTGACATTGCCAATGAAAAGAAACCATAGCACCTTGCAGCAAGAACAGAAGCACGAAACTGGAGAACTGCCTTACCTGTCTGGGTCTGTGTAAAGTGGACTTTCAATGAGGCATATTCATCTCTGCATTTTAGAGTCAGTCTATCAACTTGACATTACATTATCTAACAGCAGTACTGTCAGAGAACAATAGGAAGTATGTGAAAGCATATTAAAGTGAAAAAATTAAAAACAAACAGCAGTATGTATACAGTTAATATGTATACATATATTACATGTATACATATAAATGTATATATACATACAGTAATAAATATACATTACACACACACACACACACACACACACATATATATAATTAATCACCATATATCCCCTCATAAAGACTGGAAGGGAAGAAAGAGTGGTTTATAAGGTAAAATTCACATTCTCTAAGTCCTGGTTTCTGTAAATTTGGTGAAGCCTAGACGAATCTAAATACCCTGTAAGTTCTGTGGCAATGAATAGCGTCAAGCACTCCTTCCTCTACAGGTCTGTCTAATTTTTGGAACTTGCCTAAATTTAGCCTTTCCTCTTATAGAGATGAAAACAATAAAGAGAATTATCCGGACGCAGGACTGGTAGAGGAGCACGTGGCCCCGACCTTCGAGGCGCAGCAGCATGTAGAGCAGACCGTGCTGGTGGACGGTGTGCTACGACCCAGCATGGGCAACTTCAAGTCCCGCAAGCCCAAGTCCAGCTTCAGAACTGAGAGCGGAAGGAGCCACAGGGAAAGCCAGGTACGGTTCCAGGGGCCGAGGCCTTTGCCTACGTGCGTGCTTCTTAGGCGAGAGTACATCCTGGCAGACCCTTGGCTGGAGGTTGTACTGCCAATCTGAACCCATGGATGTTTTTGTTAGAAATTGGGCGCTAGAAATTGGACAAGTGTACCATTTAGTGCCCTTTTAGATTTAAAGGAGCAGCTATGCTCTTTAGGGGGAAGGTAGGGAATTGGATCTATCTTCATTCCTCCAGGGTGATAATGCAGGAATCCTATTCAGCAAAAGCAGAAGTCCAAGTTAGATCTAGAACCTTGTACTTAGCCTGCAGTTTAGCAGCCTTGGATAAACACTCAGGTGTGTATCTGTATTTGTATGTGTGTGTAGTATTTGGATTCACAGGTCAATCAGTATCTTTCCAACTACATTTTGGTAATAAATCAAAGCTTTATATATTTTCACATATATTATAAATTGCATATATAAAGTTTATATTATATAATATTTATATATTATAAATTGTACATAGCTTTATATATAATTTATACATATGATTTATATGTATAATATATACAGTTATATATAAACTTTTTATATATAAAATTTATATAAAGTTTATATAGTTTACTTTTATATATAATTTCTACATAATTATATATAAAATTTATATACAACATAATTATATATAAAATTTATATAAAACCATATATAAAGTTTATTATTAAGCTATATATTATAAACTATATGTAAGCTATATATTATATAATATATGATATGCATTTTCTACCCAGGATCATTTTTGCCATTATGGGATTTGAAGTGACCCACCTTTTCTCCTCAGAATACCCTCTTTCTTGTCTTCCTGTAGTTTGGTAGAGAGACATACTTGCATAGTCTTTGGTCATAATAAACACTGTGTGTGTGTGTGTGTGTGGTGGGGGGCTGGGAAGTTGGCCCAGTGGTAGAGTGCTTGCCTTGCATTCATGAGGCCATGGGTTTGATTCCTCAGCACCACATAAGCAGAAAAAAACCGGAAGTGGTGCTGTGGCTCAAGTTGTAGGGCTCTAGCCTTGAACTGAAGAGCTGAGGGACAGCGCCCAGGCCCAGAGTTCTGTCCTCATGATTGACCAAAAAAAATATAAATAAAAAAGTATATATATAGCATTGAAATCCTGGACTGCAGGTAAAATTCCCAGTGGAGTTTAAGTGGCCTCCAGCTTCTGATGCAATGATCTTCATTTGTAGGTAACATCATTTTTATAATGGATTTTCCTATTAATGTATTCTGGTTAAGATTATGGAATACATTCAAACAATCCTATTTCTATGAAAAAGAAAGGACCTTTTGTTCTAAATTCCTGAACTCTAGGAGTCAGTGAGACTCAGATACTATTTTTTTTTCAAATGTTTCATTTCAGTTTGCACAAGCAATGTGTATTAAACTGTCATTGTTATAGATACTTGAAATGGAGGAGGTTGCCTATATTTTCAACAAGGAGAACATGAAGACAATAAACTAACAAATAACTCCAATAAAACTTCCCTGATAAACCATTCAGTCTTACACATTTAATCCTGTTCCTCCTGATCCAGGATTAGTGTATCACAAAGCCATCTGCTCTTTCACTAAAGTTCTACAAATCCTGACTCAGCCCACTGGTATCATCAGATCCCTGTATGTAAAGTCTGCACTTTCCTTTGAGGAAGCAATTGTTTAAAGACTTGGTCTTTTACCATGGGGCTCTTGAGATTTGTCTTTGTCAAGGATTCAAACACTGGCCTAAAGCTGAGTAAAATCTCAAGTAAGCAGTGAAGGAAAACAAATCTATAGATGGCAGAAACTTAAATCTGTGATTGATTTACTGCCAGTAATTTTAGAATGTGAAAGATCTTCAATTCATAATAATGTGAAACAAGTTAGTAAAATAATTTTTGTGACATGCAAAACAAGATAGTAAAATCATTCTGCTTAAGTTATCAGAATGTCTTAAAGGATAATGACTAAGCCTATTTTCAAAGAATTCTGGGAATATTGATTCTGATTTTAATAAAGATGGATGAATATAGTTTTACTGAGAGCAAAAACCTTAAAATGTAACATAATAATCCTACCAGACAATTCCAAGAACATCAAATAAAAAGATGCATTAAGTCTGGAGTACATCCTAGACATCTGTATTTTTATTAAGCTCTATGAGCAATCTGTCTCCCTTTTAGCCAGGATATAATTGGGAAAATCCATTATGCAATCAATGTTTTGCCTGCAAGGTTATATTTGAGAATGAAGCTCATTGAACCAGATAGAGCAAGCCTCTAAATTCCACTGGGGATTTTATCTTTGATGGACATTACTGATTAAAAACATGTGGCTAATATGATGCTAGATTCAAAGGCTTTGGATGAATCAACATTTTAAACAATAACTATATTTGTCAATGATAACATTGTAGTATTGTCTGATATCTAGTAAAGCTCCACCAAGATTGGAGAATTTGATAGAACTATTTCAAAAGTTAAAAAAAAAATCCCCTTAAGTAGTTGTACAAAGATGTGTTGAATTGAAATGTAAATACAAGTTATCTTGAACACTGTCACTTTTTCATCATTCTCCTCCATCTCTCAGTTTTGGTTACAGTGTAAATAAATGTCCTGTTCATTAGGTTTACTACACAGTGAGATTGAGAGAGTGATTCTGTTTATAAGGCTGGATTCGTTTGGATCTGAGCTTATGCTGCCGTTGTGAATCCTGCCTCATAATTGTCGCCACCATAAGATACTGGGTCCTAACTAATTTGTTATGTGCTCATCATTTCCCAAAAGCATGTGTGAAGATTCTATGGAAACAACCTTTATAGTTTAAAACCAGCCCTCTTTGAATCTAAAGCATACTTTTGTAGGTGTTGAGACTTTTCTGAATTCTCTTTCCACACAAAGATTACATTCAGGACAAAGTGAAGAGTTACTCTGTACCTGAGAAAGGAATTGGATAGAAATTATTGAAAAGTTTGGCTTAATAGCCTAATTTTTCCCCATTATACCCACATCCAGAATTAGCTATCCATTTTCATTGGTTGAGATTCAGATATTGCTTTGAGTAACTTTTCTTTGATCTTGGCCTTGACCATGTCTCTAAAAAGGAACCACAAATAGGATAGCAAAATATGAGGTCTGTGTACTTGCATGACTAACGCATTCCAGTTTTGTACTCACTTTGAATGATTTAAAAGAGGAGGATTTTAAGCATGTTTATGGCTCAAACAAAATCAGGAATCATGAAGACAATGCAAGAATATCCTCTGAGAAGTTAGACTATTTGGGATAAGGAACATGTTTATTTGAAGCAGAATCAGTTTCCCTTTCTGCTTGTTTATCATTTTCTTCTTTAGACAATGGGCTTTGGAAAAGAATGGTTTGAATAGGGACCTTTCAAAGATCTGTCTCTCCTGAAATGGCCAGGTTTAGGGAAGCTGTTAATTAGAATTCATTGACATGTTAAACTTGAAGTTAAAACAAGATGTCTAAATCCCTGATAAGCATAAATTCCAGGTCAAGTTTGAATCTAGTAACTATGTGACCTTTTTTAGAAGGTGTAATTAGCAAATAGTCCAAGAGAAAGAACTGAATCAAGGCATGTGTTGAGATATATTATAAAAATTAAAAGTGCCCTACATTGAGTGTCTTGCAAGTCATAATATTAATCCATGACAACCTGATTGGTGGAAGATTAGACTCAAAAGAACAAATTCCTGTATGGGATCTCATAACTGCCCAGAGGGCATTCATTTTGAGCAGTCATAGATGGAGTCTAGTTATCTTTATTCCTTGCCATCTAGCATCATGCTATGCTCCATCTTTCTGTCCTCCTCTCTGCTGGCTATTTTATCTCCTTCAAAAAGTAGGAGGCTCAAGCGTTCTGCAGTGAACTGTGTACTGTGATCCTTTTGGTAAGCCATTTCCTTGGGGAGACCAGCTGTGTTGTCTGGCATACATCAGATAAGGCTTCTTCCACTTGGCTCCAATAGGTATGTTAAGAGACTAGAAAGAGATCCAGATCTGATTGTGAAAATTTCATTTTTATCTTTCTGCAGAAATCAAAATCTCCAAATACTTTCAGGCAATATAACCTATGAAGTACTATATTTTTCTTTTTGGCAGGCATAATTGTTACTGTAATAGACTACAAATTAAAAAATAAAAAAAGATAATACTCAATACTGAAAGAAAGGCAATGGCCAAACACTGGGCCATTTCCCCACCCAAAAAGGCACTAAGTATCCTCTTCTGATTACTATTTTACTTTGTGTGCAATTTTTGCTTCTTTCAGTGTGTCAAGAGTGTGAATTTATTGTGCCAATAACTGGTTTAGAACATTTTTTTGACCATTCTTTTATGCCATATAATTTCTCATGCACAATTTTGAAGCTGCATTATAGATGTTTTACTTTAATTTCTGTTTTGTGGTGGATTTTCTGGAAGATCTTCCTCATCAGAAAGAAAAGTGATCCTCTGCTCTGTTTTGTGAGTTTCCCTTTACTGTTCAAACAGTAAAATGGTGGAAATTCAGGAGAGTGGAGTTCTGAGACATGCAGGTTCCTTGAAAATAAAAAACACGACTCTGTTTGGGTTTGCTGGTTTCGGTGGTCATCAGATTCTGACATTCCTCTTAGCATTAGCAAATATCCTGTTTTTCAGTGATTATGTTGGTAAAAGTTTCTTTTTTCTTTTTCTCTTTTCTTTCTTGCTTTTTTTAAATAAAGGATCCTGAGAATATTTAGGAAATAATTTTATCATTTTTTCAAAATATACAAATATATTTAGCCTGCATACTGGTGTGGAAGAATCTAAAATGAAGTGAAGTGTTTCATCATTCAGTGTTCACCTACATGTAAAATCTGAGAAATGTAAAAAAATGATATTCTGGTGGAACTTGTATTTAAAACATAATAACTGACTTGAGGCATTTAAATGAACAAGTAATGGGAAATTTGACATTTTGACATTATACTGCTGAAGATTATATTCCATGTATGTGGGAAGTTATAGGAGAATTCTTAACTGACTAGTAGAGAGTCTGCTTCTAGGTACAGATTGGCATGGGTTCAAAGTTCTTCCTAGCTACTTTCTGTATGATTTAGAAAATCTACTAAATAGTTCTTAGTGTGTCTGTTTTTATTTCTATAAAGGAGAGATGATAAGAGTATGTGTTTTAATAGGTTGTTATTCTTAAAAGAAGGTAGTCATATAAGCTAAAAGAGTTTGCAGAAGGAGGCTAAAAGTAGTTTGCAGAATGTTTTGTACTCATTTGGCTGGATAGACTCCAAGATCTTATTAAATATATTGTTCCTGAGTTGGATTAGGCTGGTATCTAAACCAATAACCTAGAGCTGCCATTACAAGTAACCCAGGAAGTCATTACTCATATTTCCTGCATCGGGAATAAGTAATGTTTCTCCTTTTTTTTCCATTTCTCCCTACTTTATCCTATTATACTAAAATAAATCTGAGCTACAATTTAACAACAACAAAAAGTAACACAGAACTTTAATGATTCAAACCAGCAAAAATACATTTCTTATCTGGGTACCGGTGGTTCATGCCTATAATCGTAGCTAGTCAGGAGGCTGAGATCTGAGAATCGCGGTTCAAAGCCAGCCTCTGCAGGAAAGTCTGTGAGACTCATCTCCAGTAAACCACTAGAAAACCAGAAGTGGTGCTGTGGCTCAAGTGGTAGAGCTCCAGCCTTGAGCTGAAGAACTGAGGGACAATGCCCAGGGTCACAGTTCAAGCCCCATGACCAACAATAACAACAACAAAAATACATTTTCTAATTGTTATGTAGCCACCATTGGACATTGGGAGGTATTTGTTAATGGAAGTCAATTAAAGAAGTAAATGATTCTAACTTCCAAGTCAGAGAGAAAAAGATTTCTGCAGGGATCTATACCAACTGCCTGGAGTAGTATGCGGTATTTTCATTCTCTACTAATTGGCCAGGGCTGCTTATGTGCTCCTCCAGTAATCACAATCCTATAATACACTGGATCAGGAAGTACAATCCTACAATATACCCTAAAGGAAAAGTGAAAAATTGGCCAACAGCACTAATGACTTCCACATTATTTATTCAAAATTGCATATAACCCAAGGCAAGATGAATTAATTGCTTCTTCATTCTTCTCTTCTGGTCCTTCAACATATGGAAGTCCTAATGTCATTAATGTCAAGGACTAGGAGGAGAAAAAGAACACTAACGAGGTTAAGTGTCAATTGGAGATATACATTATTACTTTTGAATGAGTGCTGAAGTTTTGTATAAGCATTACTTCAATTAAAGACTTTCTTTACTACCATGGGAACAATGGAATAAGTATAATATTGGCTTTGCATTAATTTAACTTTAGGGTTCATTAATTGTGCTGTTTTATTTAGGGAAAAATGTGGTCTTGCTGTTTTATAGTAAAATGCTACTAGATCCAGGTCACAAGGTCTGAGAGCCAGAAGTTCTTGGCTTTTATTAGAATTCAAGGATGTACCCAGAGGACACTTAAGCAGGAGCAGATTTATTCATGAAAAGCAAAGGAAATGCAAAGCATTCTCCCAGAGTGGCATGCTCAAGAGGGCTACCCTGGTAGTCTCAAGACCTCCAGTGTTGACTGAGGTCTGCAGACAGGGGAGAGGTCAGTGGTGGAACACTTCTGGAGACTAGGGTTTTTGCCATCAACTTCTCCCACATGTCAAGCGGGAGTAATTCTTAGCCTTTAATCATCAGACCAGAGCTGTTTGGGACTGTTCTGTTTTTTCATAGGTTGTTGGAACCATGCTCAGCTTAACCTTATTGAATGCCACAATCATTCCATTAATGCCAGCAACCCAAGATGTGACTCCTTATCAACATCCAAGCTACCTTTTTCTGCCATAAGATTTCCTAACTCCTTGACTAACCTCTATATGATAGTGACTAGGTTATGCCAACTAATCTTTGGGTTATGCCCAGCCCTTGAGTTAGGCTATGATTTAGAGGCATTTTAAAATCTGGTCCAAAAATATTCTCTATTGAAAATGAATTTGAAAATTTGGATATTTCCAAATGTGGTAGCTATGCTTATGAATATACATCCATATGCAAATTCATATCCTCATGTACTTGGTGATATTTATCCAAGAGTGGAGTGTTCTTTAAGCAAAGAAAACAGCTTAGCAAGGTCTTTGACAGCCTGTTTTGGAGCCGGGAAGTAAAGCTGTTTGGCAAATCTGGATAGCCAAAACATTATGAATTGACATTTTGGGTAACTTAATCTCACTGTGGGATTGAAACAACCTACCAACCTCAAACCTAAAACTTGGGCCTCCATATTTGGTGGGAGATCTATCTAACAGATAAAATATGGAATTTCAGATGAACAATGAATGATACTTTTAGAGATAAGTATGTTTCTAAACTTTCATAGGTTATGCTTACATAAATAACTTACTAAGCCTAAGTTCATTGTTCATCTGAAGTTCAAATTTAGCTAAGTATCCTCTGCGTGTGTGTGTGTGTGTGTGTGTGTGTGTGTGCACGCGCACGCACGCATGTGCACGCACACACGTGTGTTCTTATTCTGGCTACCCTTTGACAAATAATCAGTAGGAACATTCAGCCAAATTCATCTACTCCACCTAAAGTCTAAATAGCCAATTATAGCCTTGTAGCCTGAGGACTGCCAGAATATTTTTAGTTCTATCTTTCAAGAATACTTAAAGATGGCCAAGGAAGTTAAGTCAGTAGCCTGTCTAGTCAAAAAGGTTTCTTGCATTATGTAACTTATCATTAGTATTTGAATGGAAGTATCCTGGAAAAAGTTATTTCCCACTCTCTTGAGATAGTAAAATGTTGAAAATTGGATAAGAGCACTCAAAAACTCTCAAAGTTTGTAGACTCCCTATCCCATAGACTCCCTCCAACCTGCTATGAGCAGTGGCCATGAACGGGTCAACAGGGAGACTGGCTTTGTGAGCAACTTCTGTGTTAAAATGATCATAAGTAACATAGTTTCTGCCACCAGCAAGTGAAACAATAGTACTATTAATCTATGGAAGATAAGTAGATGGCCACAGTACTGTGGTTTTGAAAATTGCTGCATTAAATGGAAATGAATGGCATTCACACATGTGAACACTCTAGTGGGAAGACAGCTAAACTATTTTAAGGATTATGTTGCTGTACACATGCCTTGACACAGGTAACTAATCTCTGATCATGATGGAACCTTACTATGTTATCCACGAAAAGCATGGATTTGGTTTTGTTACAAGTTTCTGAAGTATTATTGTTTATTAAGTTTTAGCCGCAGTTAGTGGATTTTGTGCATAAATACAGATATTCAGCCCCCATTTCTTTTTCCCTCCCTCCCTCCCTCCCTCCCTCCCTCTCTCCCTTCCTCCATCCCTCCCTCCCTCCTTTCTTTCCTTTCCTTTCCTTTCCTTTGTTTTCCTTTCCTTTCCTTTCCTTTGTTTTCCTTTCCTTTGTTTTCCTTTCCTTTCCTTTCTTTTTTTGGTGCCAGTACTGAAGCTAGAACTTAGGGTTACTAGGCCCTAAGTTCTTCTCTCACTTTCTCCCTTAGCTTTTTCTTTTTTTAAAATTTTAATTTTAATTTTAATTTTTTGTAAACACACTGTACAGAGGGGTTACAATTACATGGGCAGGTTAATGCGTACATTTCTTATCAAGCATTGCAGCCTCCTCCTTTGTTTACCCTTCCCATCCCTTCCCATCCCCCCCCCAACATTGTAGAGCTCGTTTTCGACATGACAACTTGTACTTCTCATTGTTGCAACAGGTCCACCTGTATCCTTAAACGACTTGTTTTTCCCCATCTCCTCTACAAGTTATACTGACATCAAATATAGTGAAAGCAGGGGTTATACTGTGGGGGAGGGACATACAAAGCTGCAAAGAGATAATCTTATAAATGCGTTAGAAACAAATGCATGAAAGGAAAAAAACATTATAATACATATCTAAGGGTTCATTTTCCTGACCTCACATTATCTGACCTTTTCTGCTTGACTCATACATACACTAGATATTGCAAATAAGGGAAACCACGGGACCTATGTTTCTTTGGGCCTGGCTTACTTCACTTAATATAATTTTTTCCAAGTTTTTCCATTTCCTAACAAATGGGGCAATGTCATTCTTTCTGATGGAGGCATAGAATTCCATTGTGTATATATATACCACATTTTCTTGATCCATTCATCTACTGAGGTGCATCTGTCCCTTAGCTTTTTCATTCAAGGCTAGCACTTTACCACTTAAGTAAAATTTCAGTTCCGGCTTTTTGCTGACTAATTGGAGATAGGAGACTCGAGAACTTTTATGCCCAAGCTAGTTTTGAACCTTGATCCTCAGATCTGAGCCTCCTGAGAAGCTAGGGTGTCAGGAGAAAGCCACCAAAACCATTTCTTCTTTAACATGCTGAGATAAAATTTGTGGTTGCTTCTCTTGGTAACGTCAGGGAAATTCTAGTAAGAAAGGTCAAGGTCATTCAGAAGTTAAATTTGCAAGGTTTTAGCTATAGCTAATATTAAATTTCCAAAGGAAGACTCTCAAGATTTAATGTGGAGTCAGTTTGCTAGTGAGGTAGGTAGGGGGTGTGGTTGGCTTTTAAGTGTTTTAAATCAGAAAACACTGACTGGATTACAGGCATGAATTACCAGAATGAGGCGCCAGGGAGCATCCTCAAATGTTATCCTGTGGATCCACAGGAGGGCATTGTCCCTCCCACCTCATCCTTGATACTGGCATCTGACTCCGAAACACAGACACCTTGGCCTTCTGAAGACTTGTCTATTGTTCTTTTTGAAAAGCAAGAGGATTGAATAAAGCCTGGATTAGTTTAAAAATCTTTTTTTTCTTTTTATAGTTTAATTATTAATACATATCAATTATCCCCTGACTCCTTCTCTCTCCTTCCTCCTTTCCCTTCCCTCCCTTTTCTTCTTTTCTTTATTCCTACCTGCCCTGCCCTTCCCTGGGTCCTGGGTCTGTAGGGTAGACCAGGCTACTCTAGAATCCACTATGTGGGCCTAGCTGGCCTTAAACTCACAATCCTCCTACCTCAGTTCCAGGCATGCCTTACTATGTCCAGCTAAATGAATAAGATTCACTCTGACATTTCTATACATGCATATATCATGCATTGATTATATCTATTCTCTCTTCTCCTGCTCTCCCTCTTTACTCACTTTCTCTTATGTTCTTCCCAGCCCTAATAGTCTCTCTTGCCTTTTTGTTTGTTTCCACATATGAGGGAAAACATGTTATAGTAATCTTTATGAGTATGGTTTTATTTCACTTAATATAATGTTTTCTGTTTTCTAGTTCTATCCATTTCCCTGTAGGTGACATAATTTTGTTATTAATAGCGAAATAACAATTTATTGTATATACATACTACATTTTCATAATTCATTCACCTGCTCATGTGTATCTAAATTGGTTCCATATCTTGGTTATTGTGAATCATGATGGAATAAGTATGGGATTCCCTTCTTTTAACCTCTTTTTTTTAAAACCTGAAGTATGAAAGCACAAAAATAAAGAGAAAGAAAAATGAAATATTATTTAATATGTTGATTGTTAACTATCTGATTTCCCTCATATGATAAAAATCAAGATGGTAAGAAGTTAGTGATTGGTTCCATTGTGACATGTTTGGGCCCCTGGGCTCTGCTTTTGTTGGTGCAACTTTTCTGCATCCAGGTTTTGAAGAAGAGTGAGGGACTCAGACTGACAGGAGAGCAATTGATAATTACTACTCATTTACAACTTGATTGAAAAGCACCTAAAGTATTAGTAAATACATCTCCGGATGTTTTTTGTGAGGAGGTTTCCAGACAGAATTAGCTAAGGGGGAAGAACCCCCTTACTGTGGATGGGACACATTCACTAGGGAGATCCAGTGGAACAAAAGGGAAAGAAGAAAGCCAGCCACCGAGGAAAGACAAAAGCCTGCTAACTTAGGAGTTTGCTTTCTCCCTCCAGGATGTAAACGGCTCTGTTCCTCCATGCTCTGCCCATCTTGATGGACTAAAACCTTTGAGACACAAGCCAGGATAAATCTTTCCTTTTTTTTTTTTTTTTTGGTGACGAAAAGTAACTAACGTAGGCAGACCTTGAACTTAGGATGGATCCTAAAGCCAATGACTGGTGCTATTAGAAGAGGGAGGAACAGCCACAAGGGAACTGTGAGGAAGTCCCCATGAAGATGAAGGCATAAGTATGAGTGATGCCACCACCAGCCAATGAATGTCAAGAGCCACCGGAAGCTGGGAAAGGCAAAGGAAAAACAAAACAAAAACAAAAACCCCCAAACAAACAAAAAACAAAGGGTTCTTCTCTAGAGCTTTTGGAGAGAGCATGCCCTAGAAGACACTTTAATTTTGGACTTCTAGTCTCTATAACTGTGAGAGAACAAATTTCTCTTGTTTTAAAACTGACAGAGATGTGATTTTTTTCACTGTAACCCTGGGCAGCAGATTAAAGAAACTTTAAAGTTGGACTGTGGCCAGCTCTTCACTGCACTATGGAAGATGAAAGGAAGTGATGGGGTTCAGGTGTAGACTGATGGGGTTACTACATAGACTGGCAAGCGGGATGTATAGGGGGCTATATTTGCCATCCAGTTACCACAGGTAGCATTAAGTGGAGACTTGGAACAGAAACAAGACAGACTGTTGAAAAACTTGAGGGTGGCATTGTAGCAAGGCCAGTTTGTGACCAAAGCACTTAGCTAGCTTTTGCTCCTTTGGCAGAGAAGAGAATCTTCTTGAGAATGGTAGAGTTGAACCATAACTCAGATAAAGGTCAGACAGACATTCCTGGACATAGAAAAAGGGAGGATGCAGGGTACTTCAATATGTAAAGTAGTTGGTTAGTTGGACATTTCTGAATGTAGACTAAAGCATTTACTCTTGGAGCAATTGTTTAGCACCATGGATGCTACTGGATGACCCCACGACTTTTGTCTTTGAGGCAAAATGAACTCTCCCTGTGTTCTTTCTTTTTCTATATCACTTGTGTGGTTCTGGCTCTGATATTATGGCTCAGATCTGGAGCGCTATAATAATTATGAAGAATTATTTGTCCTGAGTGTTTCTATATATAATATTTTGTTTAATTACACAACTCTGTGAGGTGCTGGTTCTCATAGGCTTTTCCAACTGATGAAGCAGAGGCACAGAAAATTAAGTAATTTGCTGTAGCCATATAAAATAATAACCTAATGGTGTTACTAGGTATTACTTGTCTTTTAAATTTTTATGAGTTTTTTTTTTCTTTGTTGGTTATGGGGCCTGAAATCTTGGTCTGGGTGCTGTCCCTCAGCTCTTCAGTTCAAGGTGCTCTACTGCTTGAACCACGGCGCCACTTCCAGCCTTTTCTGCTTACATGGTGCTGAGGAATCAAACCCAGGGCCTCATGCATGTGAGACAAACACTCTACCACTGAGCCACCTTCCCAGCCCTATGAGTGTTTTTTATAAAATATATTTTTTATGTAAAGAGACTGTACAAAGGGGTTACAGTTACATGAGTAAGGTAATGAGTACACTTTCTATCACACATTTTTACCCACTCCTTTGTTTTTCCCCTACCATCCCTTCCCTCCCCACCTCCCCAACTTCTCCCTCCCCCACCCTCGAAGCTGTAAAGTTTGTTTTCAACACAGTATCATGGACCTTGGAGGATAAAGCCTGGCTAGACTCCGGAGAAAGGAGAATTGCACCATCTGTTCAGCACCTCTCAGTTCTAGGAGAGAAGAGCATATAATATTTAGTAGAGGAATACATTACAGATAGACTTAGTTGTATTTGTTGAGGAGAGAGGTATGGGAGAGATACAGTAGCTGACGCTGAAGAGCAAGTTTGGGGAAGTGTTGTGATTTGGTACATGTCAGATGACAGATTTGGGGAGAGCAAAGGAAATGTTTTTCTTTAAGGTAGTGAATGGGGAGTCCTGTTTGGATGTATGCACAGGAGCAGAAAGTAGCAGCAGAATTGGCTGCCTGGTTAATGCAGTGGGTGTTTCTGTTTGTTTTCAAGCTCTTGGAAGCTTCCTACCCTGAGAAGCTAAGCAGGTTGATGACTAGCCATTTACACCTAATAGTTGCATCAGGCATGGAATATATGATATTAAGATCTCACTTTCTTAAAGGCCACAGAAATAGCTGACCTATTTTTCTGGATATTAATTTTAAGACTATTTGGGCCATGATTGGGTGGCAAGATGAAGAGTCCATTGACATCCAGTGAGGTTTTGAATGACTACAGGAAGACCCACAGCTTCCTCATTTGAGGTTACCTCTGCATGAAAGTCCCTGAACCACTGTCACTGTGGCCCAAGAGAGATGAGAGCTAGTGCTTGTGGTTGGGAGACTAGGCTAGCAATAGTCAGTGGAGTCCTGATCCTGGGCTGGTAAGAGAACAGTCTCTCATATTTGTTTATATGCAAATTCTGGTGAAGCAGCCAAGGGAACTCAGCTGTAAAATGAGGGATAATAGAACCCACTTGTAACTTTGTGTGAAGGATTATATGAGATAATCCTTCTAAAGTATTTGCTGTAATACCTGAAATGTTGAAAACGAACTTTAGGTCCAGGGGAGGATGGGAAGGCATGGGAAGGGGAAACAAAGGAAGAGGCTACAATGCTTGATAAGAAATGTACTCTCTTGCCCATGTAATTGTAGCCCCTCTGTACAGTATTTTCACAATAAAAAATGTTAGAATATTAACTGGGTCATATGGTTACTATATCCTAATATATTGTTACTATGATGAAATGAGAATGCAAAGTTCCTTTTCTTTTAGGAAAAGAGTGGTCATTCTGTGGCTGTGGTGGCCAGTACCCATCAGATCTGTTTTATGTACTCAGTTGTAAAATCAGTGTACATGCTTCTCCAAGCCTGACAGTCAACAACATTCTACTCCAGCTTCACTCTGCAGCTCACCATGACTTCATGTCTAAATATACCAGCGTTCAAAGTTTTCCATTTTCTGTATGAGAGAACAGAGCTCTTATATCCATTCGGTCTGTTAATATGCAACTCTCCCTTGGCTTACCAAACAGTAGATTCTGCTTGTTCAGATATTAAGATGGAAGGTTCCGTCAAAGATAAAGGATCACAAGGATGGGGTTAGGCGGAAATGTTTACATATGAGAAGGTGATTTTTGATCCAAGTTATGCAATGAGAGTTATGTAAGTAGAGAAAATTGCAGGAAGGGAGTTTTCCAAAGTTCAGGGAGTACACTGTAAGCGAAGACACAGGAATAATGGCAATCTAGAGCTACCACCCAATTTGTCATGCCTAGACTTCAAGATGTGGAAAGGATGTCATGAAGGAAGCTAGACTGGAACAGTTGTAGTGGCTGGATTGTAAGGGACTTGGAGTCAATCCAGAGATTTCTCTTTCTGGTCCTTTTAAAATACGTTTTCTAGGATTTTAGTAGCAGAGGAGTCTGAACTTACATAATAGGGAGTTTCTTTGAAATCTCTCAGTAGAGGATATTTGTCATTCTACTGTGCCTGCCAAGCATCTCAACTCTGTTTTATGCTTACAGAATTTATAGGCAGGGGAGAAAAGCAGAATCTTTCTTTTTTATTTTCGTTTTTTTCCACTACAGAAGCTGCTAAGGCTTCTCCATGCTCCCTATCAAGTAGGACACAGGGACAACTTGGATCCTGCTTGTCAGATGCAGCTGCTGCAACCTTAGCTTGAGACCACATAATCCAAAGATTTCAGCTCCAGGGATAGGAGCAGATGCTGCAAGAAATGATATTTGGCTATGTGCATGGTTCTTGATGTGTATCCAATGTCCAGTGTGTGTTATGAGCGTTGCATACTACAGAATTGACGTTTTTATCCATCCTAAGATTCATATATTCCCAATATCTTACTATCATTGAACTCAAGGTGATCCATATGACTAATGTAATAGCTTGATAAACAGCATTTACTCTTAAAGAAATAAATAAATAATAACAGAACAGTCTTTGGATGAGTAGCTTGAAAAAGTTGTGCTCCTGGATGACAGAAGTGCCCAGGTTGGTGAGTTCTGAGTACAAGGTTGGTATGTCTGGAGCCTTACAGCCCCATAGGCTAGTTCACTCACACTTGCGGCTATTCTGTAAGTTTCCCAATAAGTTCACCCTTCACTTAAGTTATTTAGTCTGCTCTTATCTTTAGAAGGTAGAAACCCTGACTGATGTGTAAATGTCATCTTAAGAAAGCATTGAGAATGCTGAAGCTTAATAATGTATGTTTTAATGGGGTGGGGAAACCTCTCTTCAATTAAATTTGATGTCCTAGGGAATTATGGCATGTTAATAACCCAAGTAACTCTATGTGATATTGGGGAGATGATTCCTGTGAGATTGGCCCTTGTAGAGTTTTTACTGCAGCATGTGTCTGTATTGGACACCTCTCCCTTCCCCCCGCCCCCTGCCCTTCACAGCACCCACTGGTAGATGCTTTCATTCAGGGAAATGATGTGACCTCATTTCAGAACCTTTATGGGCTTTCTTTAATAGTTCTCAATGTCATTGGTAGAATCTGGTCTCCCTCTGGGCTTCCTGTATCAAAAAAGCTCCATGGAAATTAATTTGAAGCATTTAATTTGAGATGTTGTTGGTTCCATCTTCAGCCCGGCCCCAAATGCCATTCTGGGTGCTATGCTTTTTTTTTTTTTTTTTCAGATAACTGCTTGGTTTCCAAATAAAAAGTCACTTATAATGAATCAGATCTAATAGGCCTGTTTGAGATCTTTCCTAGTGTTTTTTCAAGTTTTTTTTTTTTTTTATAATTTGAAATACTCAGTTCAATTCAAATACATCATCTGATCCTGTGGTGTAAAAGGAAACCCCCTTCATAGCATAAGGTCTACCTCTTCTTGCGGCTAAATAGTCTGTATTAGTATTCTACACAGGCTAGTTTTTGAGGCAAATAGAAGTTTTGGAAATTAAAAGTCCAAGACTGAGTCTGAAGGAGGCCCATGATATTGACCTGTGGTGATGTCAGGGGATATTGGCATATCATGGCAAGAACACATATAGGAGAAAACTGTTACACCTTGAGGCAGAACAGAAAGTGAAAGAATGGATGCATCTCCAAAATTCCTTTTGGGGGCATGCACTTAGTGACTAAGAGTTTCCCATGGGTCCACACCTTTTAAAAGCCCACAGCCCTTCCCAGTGCTGCCATCCTGGAGATCAAGTCTTTACATATGTACCCTTTGGGGAACAGTCAACAAACAACTTCCAGCAGAGTCTGGTAGAAGACAGAGAGATAAACAGTTCTAATGACTATAATTGGAAGACTGAACACAGAGCCCTTTGGGTAGCCTTTACAAAGATGAGAGGCGAACCCCATATAATTGGTCCTGATTTGGGCTAATATTGTAGGTGGAGATCTTTTAAGAGGAAGTGAATATCTTATACCTTTGTACCTTCTTCCCTCTTTGTACCCTCTTGGGTATTATTAAAGTTATTTATTATTGAGGGTATTAATAAGGTGTCACTATCTCATTAATATTAAAAATTAGGTATCTGAATGATTTTTAAAGTGGACATGAAATCACAGTGGAGTCTGAGATTCACAACTGATTACAATTTTCAATTTGTTTCTTCTCTTAGATATTTTACAGTAATCTTGTTAGAATTTACTTTCTTGCTCTTCTTAAGTTTATTTAAATTTAAGATAGTACAATGCATAGTATTTGATTTCCACTTTATTTCATCCTAGTATTAAAATATTTTTATTTTTGTTTCTGTCAAACTGGAATCCATCTAAGCCTTTTTGGTTATTGAGATAATATTATTTCTCCTCTTTTTGCCTGGGCCTTCTGTAACCCACTCAGAAGAAAGAAGCAAAGGAAAATTAGCATGTGTTGTAAAGTCGGGAAGATCTAATGCATCCCCAAATCTTCTAAAAGGGAATGTTGGAAATGGTATGCCTCTACTTTATGTGCATTTGTGAAAACAGTGAGATTTGCCTTAAAATCCTGGATAGTTGGTTCAATGTGAGGGAAGGAAGACAGACATGTCCCTTGAGCCAGGTTGAAAGCTGTGAGCTGTCCTTGCCTAGTGTCTTGTTTTGTTCAGCACTTGGATGGAGTTCAGTGTTACATAAGAAAACCTAACGCTGTCAGACTGAAATTTTCTAAGAAAAATTTCTGACTCAAATTTTACATGACCATTACCTAACAAATGGAGTGGTATCATTCTTTCTGATGGAGGCATAGAATATATAGATATCTATATCTATATATATCTATATCTATATCTATCTATATCTCACATTTTCTTGATCTATTCATCTACTAAGGGGCATCTGGGTTGTTTCTATTTCTTAGCTATGGTGAATAATGCTGCAATAAACATAGTTGTGCTGGTAGCTTTAGTATGACCTTGTTTGTGATCGTTTGGGTAAATGCCCAAAAGTGGGATTGCTAGATCATAGGGGGGCTCTATGTGTAGTCTTTTTTTAATTTTTAATTTTTTTGGGGGGTCTGGTCATGGGGCCTGGGCGCTGTCCCTCAGCTCTTCAGCTCAAGGCTAGCACTCTACCACTTGAGCCATAGCACCACTTCTGGCTTTTTTCTTTTTGCTTATGTGGTGCTGAGGAATCGAACCCAGGGCCTCAGGCATGCAAGGCAAGCACTCTACCACCGAGCCACCTTCCCAGCCCTATGTGTAGTCTTTTGAGGAACCAAATTATATTAAGTGAAGTAAGCCAGACTAAAGAAACATAGGTCCCATGCCTCCCTTATCTGCAATAACTAGTATATGTCTAGGATAAGCAGAAAAGATCGAAAGCTATGTACA
The DNA here is from genome assembly GCF_024711535.1 of Dipodomys merriami. NCBI lineage: Eukaryota > Metazoa > Chordata > Mammalia > Rodentia > Heteromyidae > Dipodomys > Dipodomys merriami. The sequence continues at coordinate 26,713,016 of NW_027202715.1, forward strand.
TATTACCATATAAGATGATGCTAAGAGAAATGAACCCCAAGATAGGGACATAAGAGGTTTATCTTTCTTGGTGTTGTTTTTAATGTACTTATAATGTACTATGTGATTTTTTTGTTTCTTTTGTCTATTCTCCCCCATGGTATAACTCCTGTTTTCACTGTATTTGATGTCAGTGCTCTGCATCTTGTATATACATTTTTCCAATTTGGGGAGGGGAAGGGAAATAACAAAATGCTGAACTAAGGATACATGTTGATCCATTATAAGAATGAGATGTACAAGGCACTATGTTGAAAATGAACTTTACAACTGTGGGTGGGGGTGGGAGGAGTAGGGGAGGTGGGGAAGGAAGGGATGGTAGGGGTAAACAAAGGAGGGGGTAGCAATGCTCGATAGGAAATGTACTCATTACCTTACTCATGTAACTGTAACCCCTCTGTACAGTGTCTTTACAATAAAAATATATATTAAAAATTTACATGACCATTATCTGTGAAAAACTGTTAGGCACTGTAATAATACACACAGAAGAAGCATTTAAAACTGACACTTTCCTCATACCTAAATGCTTTCATTTAAAAACACACTTGATAAGTTATGCTAATGGATGAGAATGCTGTTTGAAAAGTTTACATCCTGCCAATGCAAGCGGCTGTTACCATTTGGCAGTTTCTTATTTATTCAGGAAAAACAGCTGTTAAAGGGCTTTCCTTAGGCCAAACTTCCTTAGCCTTATTCCAATTACAGAAATGGGCAGGCAAACCAGAAGAAACTGGCATTTTAGGGAAAATGTTCATAGTTTTCATTTTCCAGAAATATTTCAACAGCCTTTCCTTTAAATTTGCCCCCAATATTTGGAGTTCTTATGTCATAGAACATGTGTGTGTGTGTATGTGTGTGTGTGTGTTTGTGTGTATGTTTGTGTGTGTGTCTGTGTGTGTGTGTGTGTGTGTGTGAGAGAGAGAGAGAGAGAGAGAGAAAGAGAGAGAGAGAGAGACAGAGAGAGAGAGAGAGAGAGAGAGAGAGAGAGAGAGAGAGAGAGAGAGAGAGAGAGAGAGAGAGAGAGAGAGAGAGAGAGAGAGAGAGAGAGGCAAATGTTTTGTAATAATGTTGAAGCACTCTTGAGAGGATGAAAGAAATACAGGACAGACATTCTGCTTTAGACTATATACATTTTAGCATAGATATACTCCCAGCACCCAAATACTGCTTATTCTATACAACAAGCCTGTATGGAATTAAACACCACAGAATTAAATATCTCATTAGAAGAGAGTCTTGGAAGACAGACACCAACTGATATGGCCTCAAGTCATGGGGGAAGGTGGGGAGTGAAGTAGGCTGTCCTAAGGAAAATGAATATGATAGGAAAGAGAAACACTTCTAGAAATGGGAAAACTGCATTGAGAAGCAGAGTGTTGAATAGAGGAGTGATCAAGAGCAACAGATTCTCCTTAGAAGATATTTTGTAATTCTCAGTGCTCTTAGGTTCATTCATTTTATAAAAGTTAGGAAATATGGACAAATTGCCCTGATTGTACAAAAGCCTAGAGCTGATTTTTTTTTTTTTTTGGTGTGAGTTGTTGATTCCTGAGTTTTATCTGTTTTGCTTGCTACTGTAGTCTAAGCTATAATTATCCCTAAAAGGACAGAAAGCATTCAGCAAATATTTGAATAAGTAGCCACCGCAAAACCATAGATTTTTATCCATAAGCAGAAGTGGAATTTCCTGCTCTTTGCCCTGGAATGCAGAGCTTTTTCTGATGCTCAGAAAAAGTTTCTTTGCCTTAATGGGGAAGATTGACTAAGGGGTAATTTTTGTGAATTTTTCTCATGAATGCTTTAGGAGGAGATGAATACTTTTTTAAAAAAAGGAACTTGTGCAACGAAATATCAAGAGATCTTTAAAAGTAAAGAATACCTAAGTATAATAATGACATGGAAAAAATAAAGACATGGTTGGGATTTCATATCAACAAACCCTTGCTTTCTCAGCCAAAAGAGTTTTGATTGCTTGCTTTTGAAAATTGACTACTTTTTAAAACAAACATGAAAGACTCTTAAAAAGTAAACTGTCTTTAAAAACGTTATTTATAGCATCTTAGGACAGAAGTCATATTGTTGACAATATCTAATTTTTTTGTTTTTTGTGGTTTTTTTTTTTTGCTACACATTTATTTGCCTTATGGAGTTAAATTCTCTAGCCGTCTTACTGAAATGTGAAGCAGATAGGTTCAGGAAATAACCTACATTCTTGAATCTTCATGATAATTTAACATTGTTTTGCCTTCCCATGACCATTTTTGGGTCTGTCCTTTCTGCCTGTCTCTTAACTTTTTAATTGTTTTGTCGTTGTTGTTGTTTTTGCTTTGGTTTTTGGGACACAATCTTTCTATTCAGCTTTGATCTTCTGCATCATAAATATTCTTATTTTGAATTGTAAAAGCAACAAACAACTAATTTATAAATCAATGTATTCTACATAAAAAATAAGTATATTGTCATATCTACATCCCCTCCACCTATTTTTTCTCTCTCTCCTTCTTTCTCTCTTGCTTACACACACACACACACACACACACACACACACACACACACACACACACACACACACACACACACCTTTAATCTTCTCCATCTTCCCCATGGGATCTTACTATGAATATCTTACAGCTTTATTTTCAATATGCATCCCATAAATGCTGGGGTTTGTCAGGGATTTCTCCTGGGCATTCTCCCAGGTTTTCTCTTACCTTTATGAACATTCTGACTGGTATTATCTCACTGTGGTTTTAGTCTCTCTCACACTCATTCCCAAATACGTAAGCCTAAATTCCAATTCGCTTCTGAGATGCCAGCTCATCTACTTATCACTGCCAATTGGATGCCTTACGGGCACCTCATACTCAAACTGTCCCTCTACACTGTGTCTTTTTTTAATTTTTTTTTTTTGAGTCCGGTCATGGGGCCTGAACTCCGGGCCTGGGCACTGTCCCTCAACTCTTCAGCTCAAGGCTAGCAGCGCTCTACCACTTGAGCCACAGCGCCACTTCCGGCTTTTTTCTTTTTGCTTATGTGGTGCTGAGGAATCGAACCCAGGGCCTCATGCATGCAAGGCAAGCGCTCTACCACTGAGCCACCTTCCCAGCCCCAAATACTTACTTTTTTTTTTTGTCGGTCGTGGGGCTTGAACTCTGGGCCTGGGCGCTGTCCCTCAGCTCTTCAGCTCAAGGCGAGCGCTCTACCACTTGAGCTACAGTGCCACTTCTACACTGTGTCTTCTGTCCCTCAGCTCTTCAGCTCAAGGCGAGCGCTCTACCACTTGAGCTACAGCGCCACTTCTACACTGTGTCTTTTACTGTGTCTCAGGAAGCAGAAATAAGTTCATCCCATTTCCCAAACTAAGAGATTTATCATCACCTTCTGTTCTTCCTCTTTTATATTTAATCACAGCCTATCATTCAACAGACCCATTCTCTCTTCCCTTTTATTATATTTTAAACCAATTAGTTTTTGTCCATATGGACTATCTCCTCTGTAATCCAAGTGCCAGTCATCTCTTGTTCAGGGTGCTATAATTATCTAACTATCCTCCCTTCTTCCCCCCCCCCCTTTCGGTTCCATTTGCCACACAAACTTGAGGTGATCTTGATCCTGTGCAAATCCAAATATCATTCAGAGACTTGCTGTTGACTTCAGAGCAAAGCCCTCAAACTCTTTTAAGATTTAGCAGGCTTCACATTTACAAAGTTTGTGCTTCCTGTCATTTGTCATGTGTCTACCTCATTGGTCCTCATGTCCTCTTTGAGTTCTTTGAACACACTATGTTCTTATGTAAAACATTAATGCTTGCTTGGAGCATTCTTTCTCCACATGTCTCTGTGCCTTCCAGTTGATTCATCCCTTCAGCCATTTTGGTAGTACTTTTCTCAAGAACTGGGCTTGGTGTCATTCCTGTGTGTTTTCAGAGCATCTCATGCTTACATTTATTCCACTGTAACATTGATCATATTATACTACATACTATAATTGCCCGTTATTGGTCTGTGTCACCCTCCACTAGCACCACTGTGCATCACCACTTCTAAATTGTAAGCTACCTGAGGGTAGGAACTCGAAAAGCAGAATAGAGCACTTGAAAGGATACAACAATGATAGTAAATGTAGTCAGAAACCCAGCAAGCCCATAAAGCCAAGGAAATGACCAATTCCTGAATCTTAGGAGTTGCCAGAGTCAAGTCTAGGAAACCCCATTGCATGGGAAGGGTCAGTCTGGTTCAAAGGTCAGACAAACACATCTCTTGGCTTGGGCATGGTATTTAGAGATGCCAGCATGGTGTGAAGCCATGTGATCATGACCAGAAGTTGTTTGTCTTTTGCTTTTTTCCTCCCATGCTTTACTTTGTTTAAGGCCTCTTGTAGGTTCAATGAAGTTAATCTAACTGCAGAGATAGAGGCTTGTGTAAGGTCTAACTCATCAGCAGGACAGAAAAAGAAATACAAGGATTTCTGGGAAGAGGTAGCTAGATTTTACATAGCCTATTATCCAAACTCCCAAGAGCTAATCTTGCTTTTCTCTCATCTAGTAAATATTTCCCTTTCTCTATCCATGTAAGCATATGAAAATGAAGACCTTAGTTTCTTTATGTATCTCATTCATTTCAATCACTATGTCCTTTAGCCACATGCTACACAGGAGAAAAAAAAAACCACACCACTGAAAAACCAAATACTCTGTGGATTTTACACTTGGGAACTATCAGCCCCAACTGTTAACATTTTGTTAACTGTGACTGTTTATGCTACTTTGCATGGGCTAGCTGTCAGTTCTCTAGTAAACTTGGGTTTGTTGATGCATCTGTTCATAAGACTTGTGAATTTGCATTTAGAGGATTGGAATTAAGATCAGGGCTCTCTAGCTTAGGTGAACTACAATGTGCTCCTACTTGTATAATTGTGAATTAAGTATTTAAATATTTTCTCTTAGTGCAAATAATTTGAAATAATGAAGTTTTTCCCCCAAAATTTAATTAAAAACTTTCACTTCAATGTTGTTGGACCTAGTGAATTATAAGCTGTATTTATTTTATCAGCCTATTTCCTCAGTCACTACAAAGAAATACCCACTAACTTCTGTAATGGGCATAGTCTTAGTGTGCATACATGTCCCTCATGTTTTACAAGGTCTTCAGGAAGGCCTCTTTTGCATGCAACATCATCCTTCTGGCCTAAGTATGTCATCTCTCTTTTTTCCTCAGTGCATTTCTCATTGAGGAGAACTAGGAGACCAAATTTTACTTCCTTATTATAATTTGATTCCGAATTTGTCTCTCTCATATGACATCTTGTCATTCACCTTCCTGGATCTACCAAGTATGACATCATTCACACATCTTTTCAGATCTTCACCTTTCTTACCCAAATGTACCTTCAACTGATGAATGCATTTAATGTTTTCTCCTAGAGAAAGCTGTTATTTAAACAACCTTTGCTTTTATCATTGACCATATCTAAAAGTTGTGTTAGTGACTTTTACTTTTGTATTGCTGTGTAATAAATAACCCCAAACTTAAAGAATACTATTTACTTATTGACTATCATGGCTTCTATGGGTCAGGAACTCAGGACACAGTGAGGAAGTCTTATTTCTGATTCATTATGTCAGGGTCATCAACTGGAAGAATTAGAGCCTCCACCTTAGAACCATCTGCAGGCTTTATTGATTCCCATGTAGAGCTTTGTTCGGGCTGTTGGACCACACAAAATCTCTTCTTTAAGATAAAGAAGTAAAAGGAGCAAGGCAGAAAAATCTTCATTTTTCTTATGAAGAAAAGGTTTTTCAGGCTTATATGAGTTTTGAACAAAGAACACATCTGGCATTATCTGAAAAAGGCTACCTTTGAGTTTCTGATCTGGGGTTGGGGAGGTTGGAAATCAGAACTTTGGGTCATGTTTAACCTTTTAGAATTGGAAAAGGCAGTGACTTACTAATAGCATAGATGTTATTTCACACTAGAATTTGCTGTGCTGGTCAATATTCAGAATGATTTACACTAAAGTCCTTACTTTTTTCCCCCCCATTTCCATGCCATTTTGAAATTTGTAGTGGGCCAGCTGCTCCCAAGTACTCCTACCAGTCTCCTGCAATGCTTTGAGATTGATGACTAGAATAGGTTAAAGAAACACTTTCACCAGAGTCCCTCTTACATATCACTAAAGTAGGTCATTAAAGCCAAGAAAGTGCAGTAGTGTGCAGCTCAACCCTTCTAAACCTGTTGGCAACTGAAAAAAAAATGATAAGCTTCTGTCTATTTTTTTTAAAGCTCCTTTACCTCCAAATAAATTTTCATATTTTCATTTTAAGAAAATGAAAATTTGAGGTTTAAATTATTTAGAGATTAAGAAAAACTATTTTTAAGGCATATCCATATTAAGGCTTAAAATATGATGTTTAAAATATTCATATGAGTATAGAGACATAAGATAAATGTTTCCCAACAAAATGAGTTTTATTTTGCTGAAAAATCATTGGGATTAATTCTCCTGAGATTTCCATAGTGCTAATTTCAGAATATAAATTTCATTGAATTTTTGTAATAGGAATATCATAATTATCAATAGTTTCTATCTGATGTGTCCCTCCATTAAAAGTAAAAGAGGCTCTGATTGTATCTTGTTTAACAGCCTTATGAGACTTTGATGTATTATCCCCATTTTTTTTTCTTTATTTTGTCAATCATGGGGCTTGAACTCTGGGCCTGGGTGCTGTCTCTCAGCTCTTTAGCTCAAGACAAGCTGTCTACCACTTGAGCCATAGCGATACTTCCAGTTTTCTGGTGGTTTATTGGAGATAAGAGTCTCACGGGCATTCCTGCCCTGGCTGGCTTTGAACCATGATCCTCAGATCTCAGCCTCCTGAATAGCTAGGATTACAGGCATGAGCCACCAGCACCTGGCTTATTATCCCCATATTAAAGACAAGGAAACAGATCCAGATAATTCAGCCAAAGTTACATACCTAGCAAAGTTACATACCTACCAACTGAGCTATCTTATTTGAAAACCATTGTGTGGGAAACTTGGTCAGTAATGAGTAGCTATAGAACTTTGCTTAAGAAGCTATTATGTCTGGAAAGCTAATGCATACGGTGAAACTTTCTACATGTAATATCTTCTTGCCTGAAACTGGAAGCTTAGAAGACATGAAAATGTTTCTTAATATACCTAATTCATCATTTTTTTCCCCAGCTCTTCATCATTCCTATTCTGACTGTTTATGTTATTCATACAGTTTTTGCTTTCAATGCTAGTGATGACTGCATGGCACATGGGCTATTTGCCATGTTATTAAGTTATTCTGGCATTTTCAGAGAATGACTTGCAGGTCACTGTCATATTAGTACTGTACCAACATCATTCCATACTCCTCCTAGAGGCTGAGTCTGTATCATCTCCACAGTATATTGCACAGTTTCCAAATCCATGTGTTCCACAAATAGTTTCACTCTGTATGGTAGCCATCTGGATTTACTGAATCGCTCTTGGATTTTCATTTTAGCATTTCATGTGTCAGGTAAAGAGGGACTGTTATACTCTAAGAAGAATTTATCAGAGGTTTGTTATGGCTCAAGGATCAGAGTAACTCTTGCTGGATACAATAAATCTTTCATTTTTTGTGAATGACTTTGTATTGAATCCAGATTAGTTTTAGCTTGGGTGTGTTTGTGTTATACTCTGGAGGTTAACACTCTGGAGATTTTTCTCAGTTAGTGGGTAGATTGCATCATAGATACCCAGTGCTGAGGTTTATTTGGGGGCATTTGCAGCTAGTTACATTTGTTCCATGTGTGGTAATAAAGAGATAGCGATCACACATGGGATTCAGAATTTATCAAATGGCTTGTTCCTTACTTTTCAGACTAACTTAAATTTCAATTTTATAGAATTTTATATTTTTCTTTTGTAGAAAAAATGTATATGGATTCCTTCCAGAAAAGCAAAAATGATATTTGATTGCTAATCATTGTTATGATTTGGGTTCAACTTATTCTAATCTGTGTATGTATGAATACTCACATGTTTGTTTTGCTAAACTTAGCTAATACTATACATATTCTGTATATTCTATTTACAATATATCTTCATTAAACTGCTTTCTATGGCATTATTTTTAGCATCTGCAAAATTCTCATTTTATGACTATCTCATATCTTTGGTCATAGAATTTTTCCCTACAAGCTTATAGAGGTTGATGGATGGAAAGATGCTTTTATAAATTTTAGGTTCTCTCCCTACACTACAATCAGTAGAGTATATTAAGTGTTGCTGCACTGAGACTATCTCTAGTTGCGGAATGCTGCAGCACTGATTGCTACTGACATCTCATCTACTTTGTGTTCTTGTAGGAGCCAGACCATGTGGTCTCCACCCAAACGGAGTGCCAGGGTAGAGTGGGAACACCAGCTCATGAGAGTCCACAAAACAACACCTTCCGGTGCCAAGAAACAGTAGGACTTCAACCAAGGTGGGCTCACTGTTGTCAGAAGCTGCATTGTGTCTGGTCTTTGTTTCCCAAAAAAGTCAACCTGTGTGTTTGCTATACTCCATAGGACTCGAGGCTTTCTGATTTTGGTTGGTATTTCTTACAATCAGAGAAGCTTCTTAAAGGGGTCTCCTTTGAGAGAAATGTAAAGGACCTACTTCCTCTGTCTTTGACTTGAAGAGAATAAGCCTTGAGGTTGGGAGAAGACTGAAGGCAGATGCTGCCTTTGGAGAAAAGTTCTGATTTCATTCATTCCAAGGCAAAGAGGGTTCGGTTTCCTTCTGTGATAAAGATAAATCAGCGAGGTGCCTTTCTCCTATGATCTCACTTCCCCTTCTCCACTGGCTCAGAAAGCTGGTGGTCACTGACAGTCTCATTTTATGGAGGAGCCTGAGGCTAAGACACATTAAGACACTTGCTTGGTAGTGCATGAGAATAAAAGGCTGATCCAGAATTTGAGCCTACAAATGTCTGAGAATGATATGCCAAGTCCAGATCCCCAGGCCTGCCTTCTATAGCCTACTAGACCTGTAAGAGATATCCCTAGAGTCAGGGTGAAAATGTGAGTAGAAAGCTGACTGAAAAAAGGTTGGCATGACATTCTTATGGGAGCCTGGTGTTGCAGCTGTCTGTGGGAAGTCTCTTCTGGAAATAAACAGAATGAAGAATTCAACTGCAAGTTGTGTCAGCTGTCTTTATAAAACCTTGTGTATGGTGTAATCATAGCCATCAGTGGGAAGGGAATGCTATGCCTCTGAGCATGACCTTTAGAAATTTAGAACAGTCAAAATGAATCAGCAACTATAGAGAAGCTTAGCTGTGCCATATAATTGTGCTCAAATAGCAAATATTTTCAAATCTAGAACCATGGAATTTTAAAGGGATGGCGGGGACCCCATAGGTAAGCAGATCCATTGGTCTAAGTGGCTTCATGGGCACTTTTAAAACTCTCCTCAGGAGTTACCCTTTCTTACATGTTTACTCTTACCTGACCTCTGATAACACCTGTTGGACTCAACCTTGTCTTTCCCTACTGATAGGGACAGTCTATAACCTACATGAGACTTTGTCATAACAGAGCTGCACAAAGTTAATTTAGGCAGTAACTTTTGCCCCCTAGCCTAGCCCCTGCCCTCAGCCCAATAACTGCCTTTCTCAGCAAGAATAAGGTCAACTATTTCCCATGTGTACTTCAAAATAGTGTAAGAGCAAAACAAAACAAAACCCCAAAAGAAATCATTCATATTTGTGTGGGGAATGTATGACAATCCTTTGAGGATAGACAGTCAGCAAAGGCTAACCGGGAAGAATGGTTATGAATTAATTTCTCAGGTTTGTGAACTTAGAACTATTTTATATCTTACTATGATGAGCATAACTAACTTTACTGTTAGAAGGCAAGTCAGAAATTGAATAGGGTTTGGTAGTAGAGAGCATTCACATGTAAGTAGTTGAGAAGTAATAATATTGAATTAGAATGGTTCTAATATTGAATTAGAATGGTTCTAATAGAAGGTAACAGAACTTTAATTCTTACATTGTCAAGGGAAATTCCACTTGAGATTCCCAGATATTTATAGTTTTTTTTTAAAAAGATGAGTACACACACACACACACACACACACACACACACACACACACACAAGATTATATACAATTTTAGGAGGTTTCTAGACCTCTGCATGCCAGGAAAAGAAACCAGATACCAAGTCACCAGTGAGGCTCCCTATTATTAAGTCAGGGCTATATTCCAGTCTCTAGTAGATTGGTAGCCTTTCCTTGAAGAAGTAGATTTGGCTTGTCTTCCACCACCCTCTAGCAATTCTCCAAAGGATCTCTAATTCCTTGTTACTGTTTTCCACTTCTAGTTTACATGCCTTACTTTCACAGAGAGCATCATTCTGAATATCAATATTTTCACAGGGAATATCTTTCTGAATAAATGGCATTCTAGAACATTTTGTGCATCAGTGTCAGTAATTGCAGAATCTGGGGCTAAATCACGTTTAAGACCAATTGATGTTAAGCCAGTTTTGTCTAGCAGTGTTAGGTTTAGTATTTAGAATAGGTTGGTAACCTTTAAACTGTAACAACCATGGTACCATGACCCAGTGGCATTCTAATAGAATGTTACATATATACAGAGTGATCTCTCGGGTTTTTACCTGGATTGTGAAATTTGATGAACTGGTGCCACATGATAGGAAGCTAAAAATAACTTTGAGTCCGATACTCACATTCCTCATAAAGTTTCTCTTATTCCTTGAGCCACCATATAGTACCAAGTTTGTACTGTGCCTGACAGAGTCTTGATGGAGGCCTAATACTGTAATGGAACACACCAAGACCTTGAAACCTTTATATTATAATGGTACATACCAGACTGCAATCTGGCTGAAAATCTCAATAGGTGTAAAATGTTAGCCTTTCTTACTTGGTGGGCACCTAGTCTTTAGAGAATGGATCTATCCTAGTAGAAGTAGGATTCAGGAGCTGATTGAGGCCAGAGGGGATACTGATCTTTCTACATATGGTAGGTAGCAAAAGGTAAGAAGTGAATCCTGATTGGGGGAAGTAGTGTGCATATCCTTGGGGATTATATCTTATCCTGGTCCCTCCACGTATGTCCCTCTTCTACTTCCCAACTGCCATGATGTGAACTGCTCTGCTCCACCATGCCCTTCCCAACATGATGGATGGAACCTTCTGAAGCTGTGAGCCAACATAACTCCTCTCTTAAGGTATTTGTGTCAGGAATTTTGATCACAGATAGGTAAAAGTAAGTAATATGCTGTACAGCATGCTATATCACAGGCCAGATTTGGTATCATATATATATAGAGAGAGAGCACATAGGAAAAGAGAGCACATAGCATACATGTATGTGTATATCATAAACATACATTTGCCTTGCAGAGTGTCTCAAAATTTTTGACTGAATATTTAGGAATGAAGCATTTTTAGAGTTTTGATTTAGGAAAAATTTGAAGATGGGCTACCATTGAGCCTACATTCCTAAAAGTCAGGAATCAGCTGGAGGGCATTTCTCTAATTTTTTTTCACACTAGCTCTCCCCATTTATTTATACTTCTGCCTGACATTTGATTTATAATGCCTGTTTTAATCCTTTACATCTCAGCAACTGCGCATCCTGGAAGCTGGCTGAAACTGGCTCCTAAAATGGTGTTGGCCGATAATGTTTACCTTTCAGCTAGGGCCTTCTGTGCCTGTGAGCAGAGGGTATTATACTATATCACGTGCATCAATATCTGGTGCTTTTGAATATTTGTAAAATTATAGAATCATATTTAGTTAGAACTTGAAGAAGCCTTAGTAATGATTTAATACAACTCTCTTTTTCTAGCTTAGCACTCAATGAGGCTCTGATTTGCTTATATTCCCACTCTCCTTGGTAATAGAACCTAGAGAAGCTACTTGATGAATATGTATCAGTCTGACTGATTTTATCACTAGAGCCAGTGCCAGTGCTGTAAACCCTCAAAGGGGAATATATAAATGTTAGAGAATACTAATAAGGTTTTTTTTAAAACTTAGCTAAGTAAATTTACTTTTGAGAGTAATTAACTCACTCATTTAAAATATTGTATTAAAATTTATGACAGAATTAAACCTTTAATATCATTATGGACCACCTCTGTATAAATGGGAGCTATTTCATTGCATTGTGTTATTACTAATTAGGTTGGTGGTTACATTTGCAAGTTCTAGTTCATTGAGTTCTTTATCTGGAAGTCCCCTGCTAGATGGGGTTGAAGACCCTTAGGAAGAATAATGGCCTTTGTTGGCTTCCATTCTTTTTGTGATATTCCAGATGAAAGGAAAAGCTGGAAGCTTTGTTGCTTTATAGAAAGTGGAAGTGTTTCTTTTTTCCTTTTCTTTCTTTCTTTTTTTTGTTTTGGCTACAATTTTTCCACGGGGGAGAAATCCTTTTATCTTTTATTTTGAGACAACTCAAGTGTGTGTGTGTGTGTGTGTGTGTGTGTGTGTGTGTGTGTGTGTGTTGTTGTTGTTGTTGTTAACTGTTTCTTATTGAAATGCATTTCATAGAAGTAGGCAGAGTCTTAAGTTCTGCAAAAAAGAGAAAAAAATACTAACAACCAGAAATGAACAAATATGAACACCCAGAGATTTTTACATAGGACATTTTTACAAGGACATGATCTACTTTGAGCTCTCCATGTTTTTCTTCCTCATTAGTATGCTCCTAAGGTTTCTTTTTTTTTTTTTTTTAATGTGGGGGCAGACAATATTTTGACAATGTTTTGAGACTTCTTAATATATAGCCAGATAATGAGTAGCGGTTTCAACATAGCTTAGAGTACATTGCACAGGAAGGAAACCTTATAATGATAGTTCTTATTTGTTGCCATTCACTATTTACTCCCCACCAAGGGCACAGAAACAACTTGATGGAATGAAAAAATATATGTTTGAATTAAAAAATTCAGGATTTTGTCTCAAGTGACCTTGGTCATTTCACTCAAATTCTTAGTCTGTTTTCTAATGTAAGGAATTGGGGATCAAGTGATTTCTTACTTTCTTTTTTGTCGGTTGTGGGGCTTGAACTCTGGGCCTGTGCACTGTCCCTGAGTTCAAGGCTAGTGCTCTCCACTTGAGCCACAGTGCCACTTCCTGTTTCCTGGTGGTAAGAGTTAAGAGTCTTAGGGACTTTCCCACCCAGGCTGGCTTTGAATTGTGATTCTCAGATCTCAAACTCCTGAGTAGCTAGGATTACAAGCATGAGCCACCAGCGCCCGGCGCAAGTGATTTCTAGATCCCCTTTTGACTTCTAACACTGAAAATGCTCAAGACTTCAGATGTTTGGAGGAACAGACACAAGTAGACTTTAAGAATACAATTCTTAAAAAATAAAAATAATTCCTCGCCCTGCTGTCAATACCAAAAATGCTAACTAAATCCTGAAAAAAAGGTACAAGCCCCATTGTTTAGAAAGTAAATCTCTCCTCTTCCTCCTCCTCCTTTTTTAAACCTCTTCCTCCTCCACCCTCCCCTTTCCCCTTCTTCTTTGGAATCTGTCCTTGACTATTTGATAAATGTTATTAACTTTCATCTGATAACCAGGCATAAGGATAAAAGGAAAGCTCAGAGAGATGCTTTCATTAATAATTTTATGTAAAACAATTGGGAATACAAAAAAATCCCCAAAACAAGAAATTTTTGTAATTTTGCCACCCATACAAAACCACTGTTAGCATTTAGTGTACTTTCTTATATTGTTCCTATTGTTTTAATGTCAGCGTAAAAAGGAAGTGCGTTTGAAAAGGGCTTCCTGATGCACTGAAGCCTGGATCTGCTAGGAACACTCGATTTCAAACAGTTTTCTTATTCAGTATAAGATCAGAAAACTGTGCACTGCAGAGATAGGTTCATTGTTACAAAGTGAGTTCATTGGTGGCTAAAGTGAACAAATTCAACTCCTCATAACAAGGTTTGGTGTCAGATTCCTGTGTGAGAAATATTTCTAGGAGACAAAACAGAAAACATTGTCCTTAACATCTGCATATCTTGGAAAGCTTCTTGGCTTAACTTGGATTAGATTTAAGTCATGGAATAATAATTGTAGGAGACAGCACATATACACATAAGTTTAATTTATCAGCTGGCTAAGTGTTCAGCATTCCTAAGGCCATTAGAATGAGTCAATGCTTTAACTTTTAATCTTCTCAATGAGGTGATGATGACATTTGACTTTGGTTATAAATATTAGTCAACAAATTCGATAACATAGCTCGCTGTCACCCCTTTCTATGTATTTTTTTCTCTTCCATCTTTATTCAGTGCAGTACTAGAAGTGTTGAATTAAATTTATATATGAATTTATAAAATGCATTGCTATGAAACTTGTTGACCCACTTAATATATTTACCATGTTATAAAATACTTTTATTTATATATATTATAATTTCCTTCATTTGTGCCAAAGGGTCAAAACTGTCTATGCGTAGGGTTTGAAAAAGTTAACCGACACATGACTTAAAATGTAAGTTTTTCACATAGTTGTGCTGGTAGTTTTAGCATGGCCTTGTTTGTGATCATTTGGGGAGCAACTAGTTTTCTAATTGCTCTTTTTGAAAACAGGGCACAAAATAAATTCTTGCATTTTACCCATTTTATTCTCTTATTCCATAATAGTAGTAGTGGAAAATAAATGAAAACTATGTACAAAAAAAAATGTAAGTTTTTCAGACAGTGGAAGAAGATAGGGATACAATGGTATTGAGAAAACCAGGTAGAATGTGAATGTGTGTGTGTGTGTGTGTGTGTGTGTGTGTGTGTGTGTGTGTGTGTGTGTGTGTGTATGTGTGTGTATATGTGTGTGTGTTAGAAAAGTAAGATAGTGGCTCTGAGTGGAATGTCTGAGACCATTCAATCCTATTTCTTCTCTCCTAATTGTATACTCAATAGATATTCCTACTCTCTGTAGGTATAGCTTAGTGGCTATACACATTTGAGGCCCATGGTTGGATTCTCAGTATCATAAATGAAATACAAAAGTATTGCAAAGTCTGTGTATTGCTGTAATATCAATGCTGAGGGTAATGAATATTTATAAATATTAATTACTCACCTGTCATTGAATTTATCCCCATCACTTCTGTTTCTCTATGTCAATCACTGCATCTGCCCTTGAGATAAGTCTTCATTTGTGTGATTAGTTTGTTTTCTCTTTGCCTTTCTGTAAGGTCCAGAAACACAGTGATTTTGTCTATTTTGCCACAATATTCACTCTTACTTTTAAGTTCTTCTTGAAAGCAGACCCTAAGACAGAGGAGGGATTGGATGCCAGGAGGTTGTCCCAGGAAACAGGAAATTGGAAAGGCAGAAGACTACACATGTACAATGTCACACGCTTTTATTGAGGACCCTTGAAGGAACTGTGTGGAAACTTATCCTCTTTGTCGTTTACCCACACATTCTGTTTTTCATTGACAGGGGCATTGACTCTATCACAACTTACAGGTTCTGAGAGCAATCTCTGTGTGGTACAAATATCATGAGACACACAAGTAGAATGATTTGGCAGGTGCTTAACGTGGGAGGATGCAAGTGGGCAGAACTGTCCATGAAGATAATGCATTGGCTGGGACCACTCTATCTCATGTGTGAGCCCTGCCTGACACCAGGATCAGGTTTTGGTGATTATTTACTAATGAGTGGAGTGAATGAGTAAGTGATGAAGGAAAATTGCTTTGTAGCCTGCTCAGGAAACCAAGTGCTACAATGATTGTTACTATTCATAATGCATTATTAGGGTGCCTGCTCTCAATCCCCATAAACAATCTTGCTGGATTCTTATGTCCTTTATATCATTTCCCAAACTATTCCTCTCTGTGCAGGCCTAGTGGGCTTGCCTTGATCACCTACTCTCTAAGCCTTGGTGTTTCTGTTTTGTGCTAGCCCACCGAAATAAGGTACAGTACCAATGCCCAGGAAGCTGGGCTGTCTTGTGCTTGAGGTTTCTTGTAGCATCTCAATTCCAGCCTTCCCATCATAGAAGACCAGGCTAGGTCATTCCTATACTTAAGCCCTTAATCATGCCTTTCAGATGTCTTCTCTCAGACAATTGCCCTTGGATTCTCAATTCAGAGAGTCCCCTGGAGTGCTTGCTATTTACACCTTTACCATTCTGCTTCTCTGGAAATTCTGATTCTGCAAGTGTGAATTAGGGTCCAGGAATCTGTTTTACTAATATAATTGTAAGGTGGGAGGTAGAGGTCAGGTGGGACTTGGGTCCCAGCTAACAGAGGTGGGGTCTGTGATTGGGGATCAACATTCTGCTCCTAGCAGAAGTACCATCTATGGGAGTTCATTGACCAGGAAAAATGGACACATGAGTTGAAAAATCAGTTTGTGCATGTCTGTTTGATGTCTGTCAGTGTCTCTTGGGCATTGTTTCAACCTGTATGCCTCAGTTTCTTTGTCTTTCAAGTTGGCTGTCTGATAGTTGACCTCATCCTTTAGCATAGAGATTTGGTCAAGAATCAGTGAGACAATGTCTTCATTGTGCCTTAAACTCCATAGGAAAAGGAACCTTATATTTACTGGTATTGGGGGTTGTTAATGTTGCTAATAATAGCACCAGGATTTATTGGCATCTTGTCTGTGTCTGCATATAGAACTATTGTTTTGATTTCAAGAATCGTTTGCTCAGAGAGTTAATCTCTTGGGCTTTACCTTTTGTTTTCACAAGAGTTTCAGGAAACAACAGTGAAAACAGCAGCCAGCAGTCATCCGGGTATACGTTAGTGTATTGCGAGTGTTGCTTTCTGAAACAGAGGCTCAGTTTAATGCAGTGAGATACATTAACTCTTCTGATATGACATGAGGTTGCCAGGGATATGCCTCAAGGCTCCGATTCCATATGAAATACTCCAAAGTATGCTAAATCCTTCTTTATTCTTTCTGATTTGTCTATTAAAATTAATTTTCTAACTTAATCGCTTGGAAATCTTCAGCTGGTCTTCACAGGGAATGAATATTGGAAGCTGTCTATAACCATAGGATGAGTGGTTTATTTTTGTATTACTGTCTTTAAGTAGGCATACAAAGGAGTTGCCATTTAACAAAGCAGTTTATGAATATAATATATCTTGATCAACCCATCCCTTCTGTCACTTCTTCATTTTGTAGGATTATTTAAAGATTCTTGTCTCCTCTTCATTCCTCTATCCCTTTCCCCTTGATTCCACCCCACCCCTTTAGTGTCTGCCTCCTGGTGTTTTACTTTGCTGAACATTGATTTTTGTTTTCTAAGGGATTACACTATTTGAGGTCTCCCTTGAATCTATGGCATTTCAGTTAATACACTTGTATACACTTGGATACCATCAACGTATTTATTTAGGAGTTTGTAAGCTAAATTTGGCTTTGACACATGAGGGAAGACATGGCTACTTTGTCTCTGGCTGACTGACTTCACTTAACGTAATTTTTTCCAGATCTTTCCATTTCTTTACAAAAGGTACAATATCATTCTCTCTAATGGATGAGTAAAATTCCATTGTGTATAGCTCCCACATTTTCTTGATCTGAGGACAAATGTTTTATTACCTCATAACTTATGGTAAAATTGGCTTTAGAGATACAAAGTTAAACACAACTGATATGCCCCTTGTACCACAGATATAACAATCATGAGAGATAAACAATTAAGAAGTAGAAGATTAGGTAAGTACAGTAAGATCTTATTAAAGGGAAACTTGGTTAGAAGGCTACCTGGTAGGTAAAGGATGAGTTAGGAGAGAAAGTAGATTAAGAAGAACAAGATGGGCACAAGGACAGACTATCTGAAGGTATAAACTGGAAAGGAGCAAGGTTGTTTCTGAGGAACTGAGAGTCTGCCAGCATCATCAGAGAGAAAGGAGCATGATCCAAGTAGAGTTTGAACAGTTTGGTCTTCAAGACGTCAGAAGATACTTTGGGAATTTGGTCTTTAAGTGCAGTGTGTGTGTGGTGTAGTGAGTACCAAATTCTTGTGTAGGAATCGTCTGGGGAGGGCAAAGGGGAGGTAGGTAGACTAGGGAGAAAGAAACTTGTCATCTAGATAGTTCAAATGAGTGATGATGTTGGTGGCTTGACCTAAAATGGCAGTTGTGGAGATGGCAGGGAGGAGACAGATGAGAAAATTATTTTGGATAAGAAATTGAAGGTTAAAAAAATTAGTCATTGGACTTGAGGAATCTGAAGTGCCTCCTAAGAGTCGCTGGCAAGACAGGAGGCTTCTCACTGAGATAGGGAATATTTACCTCTGCTAATTTAATCATAGTTAAAATGTTGATATAAAAATAAAATCCTAGGCTAAAAGATGGCTTTCTCAAAAATTATCACATCCTGTGGTTTAAAACTGTCCTTAGGCCAAACAAAACATTTTAATGCTTACTTGTTTTTTTTTTTTCTGTTTTGAATTCCATTACCCTTCCCAAGAGAGCTCCACTGTGGGGTGACTCAGCACTGGGTTGAGGGCTCCAGCATTATGGGAGACATCAACTGTTTTTAGACAAGTTATTCTTCTGTTGGCTTTCCACAAATTCTCAACCAGAGAATACAGGGAGACACTTTTTAATATCACCACACAGCTAAACCTTGGGTTTCTCTGCTGAAGAGTTATTATTTTGGATTGCCTAGTGGTGAGGAAGGCGGTAGCAGTAGCAGGGGAGGTGATTATGGTGGCAACACTGCTGCTTTGGTGGCAAGGGTGGTAGGATAGCTTGTGGTTATGGTGTTTGTGATGGTTGTGATGGTGATGTTGGTACCAGTACTGAAGCCAAAGAATATAAGCTGTATCTTCCATTGCCTGGGCCAGATCTAGAGGGCAAACTTATAATGAAGTTGGCAGAGTACTCTGGATGGCTTACTCATCTTTGCCCTTTCAGAAGCATTCATTTGATATAGATGTTATTGCTGTGGTCGGTGGCAGGTAATGAGGCTTGGAGGGACTGTTTCATGTGAATCAGTTTTTGAATGTAAGCCAGCTTCCTGGCAGGACTGCACATGGTTTGAGCAACATCTTTAAAGATATGAGAAAGAGAAATTCCAGACAGTTCACTAGTGTTCTGGTTTTCCTCAATTTATGTTAAACTTTCCCAGTGAGAAACCTCTGTTTGTTTTTTTGTCTTCTACCAGGACCATTATTTTTCTTAATCTAGTGCTTTCATTCCATTGTTTCTAGGTGAATAATACTCTGTAGCACTGGGCAATTCTCCTTGTAGGCCCTGTTCCCAGTGCTTTGCTTTTTGTTGTTGTTGTTCATAGTACTGAGTGTCCAGCAAATCATAGATCATTACTAGTTTATGTCTTCTGTTCTATCTCCTTTCATGAGAATACACATGCCAGGAAGGCAGATTTTGTTTCATTTATTCTTTTTTTTTTTTTTTTTTTTTTTTTTTTGCTTATGTGGTGCTGAGGAATCGAACCCAGGGCCTCAGGCATGCAAGGCAAGCACTCTACCACTGAGCCACCTTCCAAGTCCCTCTTTTATTCTTGATACTTTCAATATATCTGGCACATGGTTAATGCTTAAGAAGTATGTGCTGAATGAATGATGAAATTGTTTAGTTTCCAGTTAAAAACAGTCTCAGTTCACAAGCTGGTTTATAGGAGATGAACGTGGCATCAAGTCATCTGATGGTCCATTGTGTAGGGATTGGTCATGTGAGGCCTTGCTTCCCTGAGTCATTGATACCCGGCAGATGGCCCAGACCTTCCTAGATTTGAGCATGGCTATAAAGTGACTGCAGAAGATAACCACTCAAGATAAAGGACATAGGTACAAAATAAAGAAGACTGGGATGCTTAGTCTATATTTTTCCAGTTAATTTATGGATCCATGTAAGAAGTCAATGTTACTCTATGCTGGTACTCAATTTGCTCTAATGCCCTCAAGACTGTATATTTATTACTTTTCTCCTCTGCTTAATATTATACTTCCTGCCAGGAGCCAGTGACTCATGACTGTAATCCTAGCTTCTCAGGATGCTGAGATCTGAGAATCACAGTTTGAAGCCAGCCAAAGCAAAATAGTATGTTAGACTCTTATCTCAAATAAACTATAAAGAAAAAACCAGAAGGAGTGCTATGACTCAAATAGTAGAATGCTAGCCTTGAGCACAGTCATAGACAGTGCCCAGGCCCTGAGTTCAAACCCCAGGGATGGCAAAGAAAAAAAATTCACTTCCTTAACCCAGAAATGAACCCACAGACCTATAGCCACCTAATCTTCAATAAAGGATCTAAAAATTGGTTAATCACCTGTAGAAAACTAAAGCTAGATCTGTACATATATATATATATATATATATATAGATAGATAGATCTGTATATATATATATATATATATATATATATATATATATATATATATATCCCTGTACCAAAATCAACTCCAAATGGATCAAAGACCTCAGAGTCAAAGCAGACACTCTGAAAACATTTCAGGAAGGAATAGGAGAAACCTTTGGTCTCCTTGGCACAGGCTGAAATTTTCTCAATAGAGACCCAGAAACACAACATATCAAAGAAAGGTTGGACAAATGGGATTGCATGAAATTGCAGAGCTTCTGCATTACAAAGGACATAGCTAGCAAGATCAATACAAAGCCCACGGATTGGGAGAAGATCTTGACTAGCCATACAATGGACAAGTGTCTCATATCTAAAATATACTTGGAACTCAAAAATTAAATCCCCCAACAACAAATCCTCAAAGAAACAACTGCCCAATAAATAAGTGGGCGAAAGACTTACAGAGAAACTTCTCTGAAGAGGAAATAAGAATGGCCAATAGACATATGAAGAAATGCTCAACCTCCCTAGACATAAAAGAAATGCAAATCAAACAACATTGAGATACCACCTCACCCCTGCTAGAATGGCTAGAATCAAGAACTCTGCTAACAAGAGAGGCTGGAGGGGATGTGGACAGAAGGGAACCCTATTGCATTGTTGGTGGGAGTGTAAACTTGTTCAACCACTTTGGAAAGTAGTATGGAGGTTTCTAAAAAGACTCCAGATAGAGCTCCCCTATGACCCAGTAATCCCACTTCTGGGCATTTACCCAAATGATCTCAAACAAGACCACACTAAAGCTACCAGCACGACTATGTTTATTGCAGCATTATTTACTATAGCCATGCCCTAAAAACAAACAACTATCAACCAAGAATACTGTACCCAGCTAAACTCTCCTTCATAACTGAAGGCCAAATAAAAACCTTCCATAGCAAAGAAAAATTGAAACAATACATCTCCACCAAACCAGCCCTACAAAAGATTCTTAAAGATGTCCTACACATAGAAAACCAACAAGACCGCAACAAAGGCCAAGAAACTGCACCCAAACTGAGACTCCAAGAACCATAGGAAGAACCCAGTTTTCGCAGCCCCCAAGAAGGTGGATAACATGGCAGGAACTCCCAAATACCTCTCAGTCCTATCTCTTAACGTTAATGGACTGAACTCTCCAATTAAGCGACATAGACTGTCTAGTTGGATTAAAAAACAAGACCCTTCTATCTGCTGCCTGCAGGAGTCACATCTTGCCCATAAAAACAAACACATTTTCAATGTTAAAGGCTGGAACAAAATCTACCAAGCTAACGGCCCCCATAAACAGGCGGGAGTTGCAATCCTAATATCAGATAAAATAGACTTCAAATTAAAATTCGTGAGAAGAGATAAAGAAGGTCGCTACATACTAATTAAAGGATCTCTCCTTCAGGAGGATATTACAATTCTAAATATCTATTCGCCAAACAATGGAGCACCCAAATTTATCAAAGAAACACTACTTTCCCTCAAATCCCATATAGATCCAAAGACATTAATTGTTGGGGATTTTAACACACCACTCTCCCCACTAGATAGATCAACTCGGCAGATCTAAACAGCTGCATAGATCAACTAGACTTAATAGACATCTACCGAACATTTCACCCAGCAGCATCAGAATACACGTTTTTCTCAGCAGCACATGGAACGTTTTCTAAAATAGACCACATTTTAGGCCACAAAGCAAACTTGTCTAAATTCAGAAGCATTGAAGTTATACCTTGCATTCTCTCTGACCACAAGGGAATAAAATTAGAACTCAACACCAAAAGCCACCAAAGAAAGTCCGGTATCACATGGAGGCTGAACAACACAGTGCTGAATCAAGAGTGGGTCATGGAAGAGATTAGAAAGGAAATTCAAATGTTCATGCTATTCAACAAAAATGAACACACAAATTACCAGCTCCTCTGGGACACAGCAAAGGCAGAACTCAGAGGCAAGTTTATAGCTCTGAGCTCCTACATCAACAAATTGGAGAGATCTGAAACTAGCAATTTAATGACACATCTAAACCTCCTTGAAAAAGAGCAGCAAGATAAACCCCAATCCAGTAGACGAAATAATCAAAATTAAATCAGAATTAAATGATTTAGAATCCAAAAAAACTATAGAAAGAATCAACAAAACAAAGAGTTGGTTCTTCGAAAAACTTAACAAAATTGACAGACCCTTAGCAAATCTTATCAGAAAAAGAAGAGAACACACCCAAATTAATAAACTCAGAGATGAGAATGGAAACATCACCATGGAAACAACCAAGATTCAGAACATTATAAGGGAATACTTCTCAAAACTTTATGCTAATAAGTTTGTGAACTTGACAGAAATGGACCTTTCCCTAGCAAATATTGACATGCCCAAACTAAACCAAGATGAGTTAAACCAGCTTAACAGGCCCATATCAAGCATTGAAATAGAAACAGGAATGAGAGACCTCCCAGCTAAAAAAAGTCCAGGAACAGATGGTTTTACAGCGGAATTTTACAAGGCCTTCAAAGCAGAGCTCACACCAATACTCCTCCAAATCTTCAATGAAATTGAAAGAGAAAGCTCACTACCGAACACATTCTATGAAGCCATCATAACTCTCATCCCAAAACCAGGCAGGGACTCATCAAAGAAAGAGAACTATAGACCCATTTCTTTGATGAACATTGATGCAAAACTTCTCAACAAAATTTTGGCCAATCGACTTCAACAATTCATCCAAAAAATCATACACCATGATCAAACAGGATTCATTTCAGGGATGCAAAGCTGGTTCAATATATGCAAATCAATTAATATTATTCATCACATCAACAGGAGCAAGAATAAGAACCACATGGTTATCTCAATAGATGCAGAAAAAGCATTCGACAAGATCCAACACCCCTTTATGATGAAGGTTTTGGAAAAATTAGGAATCCATGGAACATTCCTCAATACAATAAAGGCTGTATATGACAAACCTACAGCCAGCATTATACTCAATGGTGAAAAACTAAAGCCATTTCCTCTTAACTCAGGAACAAGACAAGGATGCCCACTCTCTCCACTTCTCTTCAATCTAGTATTAGAATGCCTAGCTACAGCAATAAAACAAGATGCAGACATAAAGGGGATCCAAATAGGGAAAGAAGAAATAAAACTCTCCCTCTTTGCAGATGACATGATCTTGTATTTAAAGAATCCCATAGACTCCACTCCCAAATTACTCAAGCTGATTCAAAACTTTGGCAAAGTAGCAGGTTATAAAGTTAACCCCCAAAAATCAATGGCTTTTCTGTATGCCAACAATGAGAAAAGTGTGGCTGAAATTACGAAAGCAACTCCATTTGTAATAGCCCCACAAAAAATAAAATACCTAGGAATTAACTAAAGAAGTGAAGGACCTCTATGATGAAAACTTTAAAATCTTGAAAAAGGAAATCAACACAGAACTTAAAAAATGGCAAAACCTCCCATGCTTCTGGATTGGAAAGATTAACATCGTGAAAATGGCAATTCTTCCCCAGGCTATCTACAAATTCAACGCAATACCTATCAAAATTCCAACCTCATTCTTCAAGGAAATAAAGAGGCAATCCAAAAATTCATATGGAACAATAAAAGACCCCGAATAGCAAAAACGCTCCTCAATGGAAAGAACACTGCTGGAGGAATATCAATACCAAACTTCAAACTCTACTATAAAGCCATAGTAATCAAAACAGCTTGGTATTGGCATAAGAACAGACCTCAGGACCAATGGAATAGAATTGAAAACCCAGAAATGAACCTACAGACCTATAGCCATCTAATCTTCAATAAGGGAGCTAAAACAATAGAATGGAAGAAAGACAACCTCTTCAGTAAATGGTGCTGGCAAAATTGGTTAACTACATGTAGAAAACTTAAGCTAGATCCTTATATATCACCCTGCACCAGAATCAACTCCAAATGGATCAAAGACCTTGAACTCAAAGCAGACACTCTGTAAACATTACAGGATGGAATAGGAGAAACCCTAGGTCTCCTTGGCTCAGGCCGAAATTTTCTGAATAGAGACCCGGAAGCACAACAAATCAAAGAAAGGTTGGACAAATGGGATTGCATAAAGTTGCAGAGCTTCTGCAGGGCAAATGACATAGCTAGCAAGATCAATAGAAAGCCCACCGATTGGGAGAAGATCTTAACTAGCCATACAACGGACAAGGGTCTCATATCTAAAATATACTTGGAACTCAACAACAACAAACCCCCCAACAACAAATCCTCAAAGAAACAACTGCCCAATAAATAAGTGGGCGAAAGACTTAAAGAGAAACTTCTCTGAAGAAGAAAGAAGGATGGCCAATAGACACATGAAGAAATGTTCAACATCCCTAGCCATAAAAGAAATGCAAATCAAAACAACATTGAGATATCACCTCACTCCAGTTAGAACAGCAAAAATCAAGAACTCTAACAACAACAGATGCTGGAGGGGCTGTGGACAGAAAGGAACTTTACTTCATTGTTGGTGGGAATGTAAACTTGTTCAACCACTTTGGAAAGCAGTATGGAGGTTCCTCAAAAGACTTCACATAGAACTCCCCTATGACCCAGCAATCCCACTTTTGGGCATTTACCCAAATGTTTACAAACAAGACCACACTAAAGCTACCAGCACAACTAT
Organism: Dipodomys merriami; assembly: GCF_024711535.1. Lineage (NCBI taxonomy): Eukaryota > Metazoa > Chordata > Mammalia > Rodentia > Heteromyidae > Dipodomys > Dipodomys merriami. The sequence continues at coordinate 26,738,068 of NW_027202715.1, forward strand.
GTTTATTGCAGCATTATTTACCATAGCTAAGATATGGAACCAACCCAGATGCCCCTCAGTAGATGAATGGATCAAGAAAATGTGGTATATATACACAATGGAATTCTATGCCTCCATCAGAAAGAATGACATTGCCCCATTTGTTAGGAAATGGAAAAACTTGGAAAAAATTATATTAAGTGAAGTAAGCCAGGCCCAAAGAAATGTAGGTCCCATGTTTCTCTTATTTGTAATATCTAGTATATGTATGAGTCAAGCGGAAAAGATCAGATAATGTGATGTCAGGAAAATGAACCCTTAGATGTGTATTTTAAGGTTTTTTTCTTTCATGCATGTGTTTCTAACGCATTTATAAGATTATCTCTTTGTTGCTTTGTATGTCCCTCCCCCACAGTATAACCCCTGCTTTCACTATATTTGATGTCAGTATAACTTGTGGAGGAGATGGGGAAAAACCAGTTGTTTAAGGATACAGATGGACCTGTTGCAACAATGAGAAGTACAAGTTGTCATGTCCAAAATGAGCTTTACAACGTCGGTGCGGGGGGTGGGGGGGGGAGGAAGAGGGGGGAAGGAGAATGATTGGGATTGGGATTGGGGGGGAGGGGGGAGGCTGGGAAGGGATGTGAAGGGTAAACAAAGGAGAAGGCTGAAATGCTTGATAAGAAATGTACTCATTATCTTGCCCATGTAATTGTAACCTCTCTGTACAGTATGTTCACAAAAAATAAATATTAAAATAAAAAAAAGAAACATAGGTCCCATGGTTTCCCTTATTTGAAATAACTAATATATGTGTGGGACAAGCAGAAAAGGTCAAAATCTCTATACATATGACTAGATAAGATGATGTTAAAGGAAATGAACCCAAAGATAGGGACAAAAGTGTTTTTTTTTCTTTCTTGCTATTGTTTCTAACATATTTATAATGTAGCATGGGATTTTTTTTGTTTCTTTAGTATGTTCCTCCCCCACAGCGTAACCCCTGGTTTCACTGTATTTGATGTCAGGGCCCTGCATCTTGTATATAAACTTCTCTAATTTGAGGAGGGGAAGGGAAAAAAAACAAAATGCTTAAATAGAGATACAGGTTGACCCATTGTAACAATGAGATGCACAAGACACTACGTTGAAAATGATGGGAAGGGGAAACAAAGGAGGAGGCAACAATGCTTGATAAGAAATTTACTCATTATCTTGCCCATGTAATTGTAACCCCTCTATATGGTATTTTCACAATTAAAAAAGAAAATGAACTTTACAATATAGGTGGAGGAGGGGGAGGGAAGGGAAGGGATGGTAGAGGAAAAACAAAGGAGGAGGCAACAATGCTTTATAAGAAATGTACTCATTACCTTGCTCATGTAACTGTAACCCTCTGTACCGTATTTTTACAATAAAAACATATTAAAAATTCACTTTCCTATGGCATAGATTCTTTTGATCATTATCTCCCCAACACAGTACCAAGTACTTTTTAACTATTCATATAGTTAACAAATTAAAATATCTTTGGTGTTTTAGACTAGTTCTCAATTTGTTCTGGTGGTTTATCTATTAGTTAATAGTATTCTTTTCTTCTGTGAGATTATATACTCATTACAAATAGACTGTTTTCTGCATCTTTATAATATATACTAATCTTTTTGGTACTAGCCCCAGGGCTTGAATTCGGGGCATAGGCACTGTCCCTGAGCTTCTTTTGCTCAAGGCTCGTAGTCTACCACTTAAGCCACAGAGCCACTTCCGACTTTTTCTGTTTATGTGATATTGAGGAATTGAAACCAGAGCTTCATGCATGCTAGGCAAACACTCTACCACTAAGCCACATTTCCAACCCTATATACTGTTTTTTTTTTAAGCAAAGTTTATTTCTGTATCCTTCTATTAGTATTTTCCATTTGTTTATTTGTTTTACTATCTGTGTCCACTTACTAACAGGGAGCTAAGACCAAAGCGTTAGAAACATTTATATTATACAGGACTATGAATTCAAGCCCTGTTACATCTACAAACAAAACAAACTAAAAGTACCATATTTCCATCTCCAGGTGCTACCATAATTCTATGGAAATGTAGTTTGAGAATCACTGTGGGTGACAAAGAAATTAAGAACCATGCTAACTTTTGGATGTAATGCGTAGCAAATCCCCAAGAGACCTTTTGCTTATTTTGTGGACAAGAGCTATTTCATATTTTGTAACGCTCTGAAATCACCAGGTCAGTGGCTGAGCAGACTGATGAACATAAGAGGGGTGGAGTTAGAAGTTTTATAGCTCACTTCCTCTTTTCTCTGGGTGACTCGTGCCTCAGTTGTCCCTTGTCACACTCCAGAAGGAAATTCTGGTTTGTTTAGAAGTGAAAGGCTTTACTCTCACCCTCTCAATTTTCTTTCTTTCTTTTTTATCTTGTGAAAATACCATACAGAGGGGTTACAATTACATGGACAAGATAATGAGTACATTTCTTATCAAGCATTGTAGCCTCCTCCTTTGTTTCTCCTTCCCATCCCTTCCCATCCTTTCCTCCGCTCCCCACCCAATCTTCCTCCCCGCCCACCAAAGTTGTAAAGTTCATTTTTCGTCATAACGTCTTGTTGCAATGGGTCCACCTTCCCCTCCACAAATTATACCAACAGCAAATACACTGAAAGCAGGGGTTATACCCTGGGGGAGGGACATACAAAGCAACAAAGAAATATCTTATAAATATGTTAGAAACAATTGCAAGAAAGAAAAACCATTTGAATACATATCGTGGGGTTCATTTTGCCTACCATCAACTTATCTGACTGTTTCTGCTTGTCTCAGACATATACTAGTTATTGCAAATAAGGGAAACCATGTTTCTTTGGGCCTGGCTTACTTCACTTAATATAATTTTTTTCCAAGTCTTTCCATTTCCTAAGAAATAGGGCAATGCCATTCTTTCTGACAGAGGCATAGAATTCCATTGTGTATATATACCACATTTTCTTGATCCATTCATCTACTGAGGGGCATCTGGGTTGGTTCCATATCTTAGCTATGGTAAATAATGCTGCAATAAACATAGTCGTGCTGGTAGCTTTAGTGTGGTCTTGTTTGTGATCATTTGGGTAAATACCCAGAAGTGGGATTACTGGGTCATAGGGGAGCTCTATGTGGAGTCTTTTTAGAAACCTCCATACTACTTTCCAAAGTGGTTGAACAAGTTTACACTCCCACCAACAATGCAATAGGGTTCCCTTCTGTCCACATCCCCTCCAGCATCTCTTGTTAGTAGAGTTCTTGATTCTAGCCATTCTAACAGGGGTGAGGTGGCATCTCAATGTTGTTTTGATTTGCATTTCTTTTATGGCTAGAGAGGTTGAGCATTTCTTCATGTGTCTATTGGCCATCCTTCTTTCCTCTTCAGAGAAGTTTCTCTTTAAGTCTTTCGCCCACTTATTTATTGGGCAGTTGTTTCTTTGAGGATTTGTTGTTGGGGGATTTAATTTTTGAGTTCCAAGTATATTTTAGTTATGAGACACTTGTCCATTGTATGGCTAGTGAAAATCTCCCAATCTGTGGGCTTTTTATTGATCTTGTAGCTATGTCCTTTGCCATGCAGAAGCTCTGCAATTTCACGTAATCCCCTTTGCCTTTCTTTGATTTGTTGTGTTTCTGGGTCTCTATTGAGAAAATTTCGGCCTGTGCCAAGGAGACCAAGGGTTTCTCCTCTTCCATCCTGTAATCTTTTCAGAGTGTCTGCTTTGACTCTGAGGTCTTTGATCTATTTGGAGTTGATTCTTGTGCAGGGTGCTATATAAGGATCACCTCTCAATTTTCTTGTGTTTTGCATTAGAAGCAATTATTTGCATAGTTAGCAGAGGCCATGGCTTGAAGGAATTTTCATTCTTTAGAAGGTTTTGAAGAAGTTGGGCATATTGCATTTTTAAGTGTACAATTCTAAATGCAGAATGGCAGGTAGAAATCATTAATCCTTTTCTTCATTCAGAGAAAATAATATATGTATCTTCAAGGTTCAAGAATAAAAATTATGAAAAAATATTCTCCAATATCTTTTTATTTGTTTTTTTTGGGGGGGGGGTCCGGTCGTGGGGCCTGAACTCTGGGCCTGGGTGCTGTCCCTCAGCTCTTCAGCTCAAGGCTAGCATCTACCACTTGAACACAGTGCCACTTCTGGCTTTTTTTTTCCTTTTGCTTATGTGGTGCTGAGGAATCGATCCCAGGGCCTCAGGCATGCAAGGCAAGTGCTCTACCACTGAGCCAACTTCCCAGCCCATCCAATATCTTTTTAATAAACAACTTAATGATTAATTTTCTTATTCATTAAGACAACTGGCCTTTTGTAATTTAGTATGTTTATTACATAACATCATGCAAATTGCTGCAGACAACTTTGAATTCTATAGCAGTGCCACTGGATCATCATGTTCGACAAATCATGGTTTGGACTTAAGCATCTGCCAAGAGTTGACTAAAGTGATATGTCTTTTTTTTAAAGTCCTTTGTCTTCAACTGGGAAATTAGTTGTTGTAAAATCCAGTTTCAATAGGTAACTGTGCAGTGATAAGACATTTGTTGTGTAAAGTAAGAGATGAGCTGGCTTCAGTGGTCTATTGTTACAGAAAGGTTATCTTTCTGTAACAGTTATATTCAATCACATTGATTCACTCAAAACCTTGTTGAACTTGTGCTATAGTTATTGAGGATTTGCCAGTGTAGATAATAGGGTAGACAATTTTGAGTGGAACTGTAATAAACAGACATAATTTCAGATTGTGAGAAGTGCTAGGAAGAAAATGTAGACAGTGTGTTGGAGAGTGACAGGCAGGCTACTTCTAGTTGCAGAGGTCAGGAAGGCCTCCTTGGGGAGGTGACATATGAGCTAAGCTGATGTGCTTGCAATGACAGGAGATCTGGGAAGAGCCGTGTGGGGTCAGGGACACAAATTCAAAGGTTTGAGCAGAAAGAAAGTATGGTATGTTCAGAGGAGGGAAGGCTAAGGTGACTGGAGTGTGGGAACAGGAATGAGAGTGGTGGGAAGTGAGGTCAGGTTGGGAAGGAGATCAAACACGGTAATGTGTCCCCGGACATTGTAAGGTGTCTGAATTTTATTCTCTGGTGAGTGGGATATTACTAAGGGTTTTTTTTTTTAAACAGAAACCTGACCAGATCTGTCACTACCAGCTTCAAATGTACATTCTTGAAAGGTTTCCTTTAAAAAGTTTCTTTAATTTTTTTTTCCTTTATGTTTTATAGACTAGACCAGAGAGATTCCATTTGGCCAAAGGATGCTTTTGAAACTCAGCAAGACTTGAATGAGGTAGGTGCAATTATTGCTCTTTATATGAATATGAATCATCCCATCATGGAATTTAATATGCTTTTGAAATGCTACAAATTCCTTTTGATTAAAACTCTTAAGTATTTTTGGTCTTAAGGTGAACTTTTCACTATTGTTTAATTGCTAATATTGTTCCTTGCTCTTGTACAAATATATTTAAAATATTATTTTCGAGAAAGGTCACTAAGTCTTGGACCTAATCCAAGTTCAATAGTCATTTCATTACATGATTTTAAGATTGTATAACCATGGTTGTGGTAGTTAACATTTTATATTTTTCTCTTTTGACTTATTTTATCTACATCTCTCTGTTTTCCCACTAGCTTTTGCAGTCTCAAGTATACTCATGCTTACAGTTTATTCACTGAACATAATATAATTTGATATTTGTAATATGATCTTCATATACCTTGAGATATGAAGTCATATTTCTTAAACCAAACATTAGTTAGCTTGTTCTGGAATTCTTTTGAAATATATAATTGCATTCTAAGGTTGCAAATCAATGTAATACAATGAATGCTCTGGTTTAAGACATTGGTTTAGAATACTCTGGTTTTTCTTCTCCTCATTAAATTACAGAAAAGGATGGGTATGTAGTATTATCTGATTAAGATCATGGCACATAACTAAATGAGTGGCCTTGATCCTCAGATGCTTAGAACAGAAACAGACAGCTTGGCAAAAGCTGTTTATTTGGCATTTTGAATACACATTCTTCCTCTGCCCTCAGTCACCTACCTTTATAAAAAGCTTTTAAATCTAGGTGATTTTCTTTTGCTCTTCCTTCCTTGTTTCCTTCTCTTTCTTTCTTTGTTTCTTTGTTTCTTTGTTTGTTTCTTTCTCTCCATTTATCTGTTTTTCTTTCTTTCTTTCTCCCTCTCTCCCTTTCTCTATCTTTGTCTGTGCTTCTGTCTTTCTCTTCCATCTTTTATTTATTTATTTTTCATCTTCTATTTATTTACTTATTTCTGGCAGAATTCAGCAAAACCAAATAACCAAAGCAGCTGCCTAGTTAAGCCAAGTTAAACAGCGAACGTTGTGGACATTTCTGAAGATAAGACACAGAACACTGTTATTTTTGTCTGTGTACATAGAAGCAACATTCATGTTCTACTATCTCACTCGGTTTAGAAAGAGTGAGAAGTTGAAAAGAAACAAGCATCCAAATCAGTGAATGCAGCTGTCTCTGCCTTTGGGAACACACAAAATGCCAGTTGTAAAGAAGCAGACATTTGTTTTGACACAAGTGACTAGAAAAATGAGGTGATTATAAGAGTCAACTCATGATAGCTTTCAAGTGCTGTGGAGAAAATCTGACTTTTGAGCTGGAAACCCATGAGAATGCTTGATCATGATCAGATTACTTGAGCATTCTCTATTTGCACTGTGAAAACCTCATTGCTGTACTGTTTTTGCAAATGACAGTAAATAAGCAGCCTCACTGCTTGCGCAGTCTGTGGGCTCAAGAACACTGAATGGAGATGTGCACCAGGATGTATACGTGTGGGTCCAGGCCAAAGTGGTGTTGCTGATCTAGACAAGTTAAGCATCATGACCCTATGCACAAAGTGGTTTTTTTCATCTGGAAGGCTAAACTGTATGTGAAGACACATTCTTTTCACTGAATGGTGAGAACTTAAGAGAAGCTTAAAGAGGGCATCTTAAATAGGGTAGAGGCCTTGCAAGGAGGTTTGATGTGGTCATACTCATTGATAGAAACATCCAGCAAAGTGGAGATCTAGAAATGTACCTTTTGCAGTATTCCTTGGTCTTCCTGACCACAACAAAGTTTTAGGAAAGAACCACCTACAATATTTCTTTAGTTAACAGTCCTATGGAACATAAATGGAAAATATTATCTTCATATTCTTGTTTGTTTTTTATTGGCATTGGGGTTTGAACTCAGGGCCTCAAGCTTAGTTGCTTGTGGCTGGTGCTGTACAACTTGAGCCACACCTTCAACCTGGTTTTTTTGCTGGTTATTTTGGAGATGGAGTCTCAAGGCTTTTTCTCTCTGGATGGATTTCTAATTTCAGTCCTCTGAATCTTATCTTCCTGGGTATCTGGGATTACAGGTGTGAGTCCCACTGGTACCTGACTTGTTTTATAATTCTTAATGAATGTAGAACAAAATACATGTACAGTACATAGGTATACAACAAAATAGCTCCTTGGAAGATGTGTGACTAACACCTTTATAAAAAAATATTCTATTCATACGCCATATGAAATCTTGTGACTTGTTTGACTTTTTCAGTATCATGTGAGATTTAGTGTCTTGCTTTAATCAATTTCTAGTTGACCATTAGGATTATTAGTATAAGTTTTTATTACAAGCTATTTATTGCCTCTTTGTACAGCTAGCTTTTTAGTATTCCATCTTTAAATAGATGTGTAAGATAGATCTTTTTATGATTGCTCTCTTTTTGTTGTTTGCTCCTCCTTTTTTTTCATTTACCAACTCTTCCATCAATGTAGCCTAATGGTTCTCTAAACAAAACCTACCAGTATCATATCTGCATTCTTTCTTTCATACCAATTTACAGGTCTACACTAAAAAAGTATTTCTTTAGCCACATGAGAAGCCAGAACAACAGTAATTGACAGGCACCTTTTAATGTATATCAACAATAACAATTGTGCTAATAACATAAGTGAGATCTATGGTTCTTATGTTATGGCGACATATATTATGTGTCACATATATGACACATTTCTATTGTCTTTGTGTGTGTGTGTGTGTGTGTGTGTGTGTGTGTGTGCGCGCGCGTGTGTGTATGGTCTATACTTGCCTAGTGAATTGAAAAGCTCACCCACTTCTTGTTTCTAATATTAGTATCTATTTAACTACTGCAAATATGTTTTCTTCTGCCAACCTAGAGGTTCCAGGTCTCAACCTTGGGTACCTGGAGAATGCTTGTCTCTATTTTATGGGTTTTGTTTGTTTGTTTGTTTGTTTTTGGTATCATAGTGATTATACTTTTGGAGTTTATTTCAAAAAATCTGATTAAATCACCCACGTTACCATTCATCTTTGTACTGCTGTGTTCTGTCTCTAGAAGACATCTAGAGGGTTTATTTGTTGAGTCTCCTGAATCTTGATTGGAAAATATTCTAGGCTGGAAGTCTCTCCATTTCTCATCCACCTTGATCTTTGGTGTTAGCTAATCTTCTATGTGTATATAATTGGTAATAACTGAACACAGCTGAAAAGTGCTTGAAAGATGTTTTTAACTCTGTATCACTGAAGATCCCATTCTTGACTTCATTTACAATTAAGAAAAATGACAGAAATATAAAGAAAACAAATGGATCCCTTCTTCCTTATGAAAATATCCTATTAGGTGGTCAAACCATTATTTTTTCCAACTCCTTGACTTAGAATCAACTCTTAAGACTTTGAATCAATTCCTGGGGAAAGAGGTTTTGAATTAAGTTACTCTAGGAGTCTTTCCAATGTTAATACTCATCGATCTTAGTCTCTTTTTATTTTCCCAATATCTGCAGAGTTTAGTCATAGGTTCTCATCAGAGAAAGGATGGGACAAATTGTTCCAGAATTTCTCAGGATTAAGGCCTGCTTATATCCAGCCATCTAAATGGCTCCTTGAGGAAGTGAGCAGTAAATAGTGCTATAACAATTACATATGCACCAAGCTGTTATTTATTAATCTTCTGGGTATACTACATATCATAAGTGAAGGAGTAATTGAGATCTGAAGTAAGCTCTCAGTCCATTTAGGCTTTCTTCTTGATTCTGCCATTTTATTTGCTTAGCCCAACTCTTATGTAATTACCCTTCAAATGAAAAGGATTACTTCAAAAAGTGCCCATGATCTCTGTGTTCATTTTCTTATTCTATATGTACTATGAAGCTTTAACTTTTGGATAAAGCAAGTACCAGTTGAGTGCATTTGTTTTCACTTTTTGCCTAGAATTCCATGATCCTTAGCAGTAAGGTCAGCAATAAGGTGCTTAGCCCTTAAAGAAACTTTTATATGTGTCCTGTATATGGATCTCCTATTTATCTCACCTATGAGGCTTGTGGATGGTGATATTGTTTCATGATTGTAGACTCTATAGTTTATCTTCTCCAGGCTTACAGAGTTAGTATATAAATTTGAAGGAAAAAATATTGTCATAGTTTTTTGTCCAGGAGAGCTATGTAAACACAAAGAAGCAGATGCTAAATCTTGAAATAGAACAATGAACATACTCTCATTTAGTGATCCCAGACTTGGCATGTAGGGTCAGTTGTCTTTTGCCTACACATTCTCACGAGTTAAAGGGGAAAAATGTTCAGCCAGGTACTGGTGGCTCATACCTCTAATCCTAGTTACTCAGGAGGCTAAGACCTGAAGCTCACAGTTCAAAGCCAGCCTGGGAAGGAAAGTTGGTGAGACTGTTATCTCCAGTTAGCCACCAGTTAGCTGGAACTGTGGCCCAAGTGGTAGAGTGCTGGCTTTGAGTTAGAGCTCAGGGATGTTGCCAGCACCTCCTCTCCACTCCCAGATTGTCCAGGTGGCATAATGTCTCACACTTCTAATTCCAGACACTACTTGGAAGGTGAAGAGAGGGAGGATTATGGTTAAGGTCAGCTCAGGCAAAGAGTCAGTGAGGTCCTCCTAATCCGATCAATAAACTAGGTACAGTGGCACATGCCTATAATTTCTACATGAAAAGGCAGAGGCTATACATAGGAACATTATTGCCTGAAGCTATCACTGGGCAACAAGAAACCCACCTGAAAAACAACTAAAGCAAAAAGGGACTGAGCTTGTGGCTTAGATTTCAGGGATTAAAGATTCATTATGGAGATCCATCTCTTGGATCTTTGTTCTCATATTGTCTTTTTCTGTGGCCAGCCCCTCTCTAGTGATATTCAGCCATTCCAGTGTATATGCCTTTTCTATTATTGTGCAACAAATTACAAAAAGAGTAGCAGTTTCAAATACTTATTTCTTAGATCAAAGTTATATAGGTTAGATATCTGAGTGAACTGAACTGGGTTCTCTGCTCAGGGTCACAAAAACTGAGCTAAAGGAACTGGTTGGACTGGGTTCTTATCTTGAGGTTCTGGAGTGGGTCCATATCCCAGCTCATTCAGATGGTTGCTTCAATAATTTAGTTCCTGGCCGTTATAGGACTTTGGTCCCTGATCTTCCTCACTGGCTGTCAGTTGAGGGTAACTCAGCTTCCAGAGATTGCCACATTTCTGTGCATGTGACCCTTTCTTGTCTTTTAGCTAGCAACAGCACTCTAAATCCTTCTGGGGCTTTGAATTATGTTGAAGCTTTCTGCCACCAGCCAGAAGAAACTCTACTTTTAAAAATCTTACTTGCCTAAGCCAGGCTTATTCAAATAATGTTCGTATCTGGCCAGCTGAATTAGAACTCAGTTTGATGTAAAAATCCTTTCATAGCAACATCTAGATTAGTGTAATTAAAGTCAGTTCCTTTTCTATTTCTAAAATTAATGTTCTGTATTTAACTTATTTATCTGGTTTGAAGCATTTTTTCCATTCTTGAACTAATTACTGTGACCTCAGGGCTGGAATAAGTTGATTGGCTAGACTTGGACCATACTTCCCACTTTGAACCTGGGAGTATTGTTTGCAGAAGATGGGTCTCAGAAGCATAATCTCCAAGGTAATTTTCCTCTCTGCTGGACCACTGCAGGATGTCATTTAACATCTTTCTGGTATGGTTTTCAGAGTTGAGATAAAATGACCTTGCTCCCCTACCAAGGTTCTTTCCTCAGCTGGAACAGTGTCCTGTGATTCATTTAATTTTAGCCACCTTTTGTTGTCAGTGTCAAGAAGGACATCCTGTAGCCAACACAGTCATGGTGGGAGCCCTAGTTCTCAATCCCAGATAAATGAACAGGGCAGCAAAGCAACTCTGAGCTGTTTCTAGGCCTGATTGATCTTGCCAGATCTTTCAGAGGCAACCATCAAGCCTGGCTGTTTGTTTCCAGGGCAACCAGGTCTATAGTACTCACCCTGAAGGATATCCTTAGAGTGGTCTTGGCAGAAAAGGTGGAAGTCATGCCAGCTACTATCTTTGTTCTTCCCTGTCCAAAAATTAAATTGGAGAAACATCAGGCATGCTGGGCTGAGTAGAGAAGTCATGGTAAGACTTGCCATAGCCAACCCATCTGTGTTTGTCTTTTGTTTGCCAGTCTTTCCCTTCTTCCCTACTTTACTGCAACTATTCTATTGGCTCTCTCTTGAGGCATGCATGGCACCCTGACCCCTTTGGGTGTCGCTTGCTCTTTTATTTTCTCCTCTTTACCATTTTCTTACTCTCGAATGGAAGACTACATGGGATAGTGTCTAGTTCAGCAGCTCTCAGGTGTCAGCTTCTGCTGTAGCTTTCATTGTTTTGTAACAGAACATAAAAACAGTGAACATAGTGAATTTTTCATGAGGCTAAAGTCTAGGAACAACTCTTTAGAGATTGTTCTTAAGAATCCATTTTGTCATGAAATTATGGAGAGAGATGTTTATCACATGCTCTCACTTAGAGAAATAGGAAGTTGATAACATTCACATATATATTCCACTCCCTTGACCCCTGCTACTTAAAAAAATGTATTATTGCTATCCCAAGACCACTCCTCACCCCAGGAAGTGTGTGACAGTTTGATTTTTTTTCTAATGATAATTTTTTATTGAGAAGCAAATATATACCTAGCTCCAGATTTGGTACAGGGATGAGGAACATGGGTTACCAAAGAAGAGAGAGTATTTCCGCTCCAATTTCCAGAGATTTGTGGGGAAACATATAACTTCTAGACTTAATGTTCAAGACCCAGGCTTTTCTAGCATTGACAGGCTTTACCATTTCTAGGATACTCTTGGATTTCTTAAGGATATAAAAGTCAAGTTTTAAGGCAGTAAAAAAAAAAAAGCTGGATTGTGTATTCTAACAAAATATTACTGTCCAGTGACGACATCTTTTAGGACATAAGAACATTAGTATATTTCATATGGCATATAATTTTAATTGTATTAGCTATTGACTTCAACCATTCATTGAAATTTAGTTATCAAAGATGTTAAATTGAGGTCATTAGAAATAATAGGGAATCTATGGGCCAGTAGAGTTATCTGGCTTACCCAGTGACCCAGAATGAGCCAGAGCTCAATTGGCCTCTACTCAGCTCACGTCTTACTGAATTTAGTTTTCAAGCTGAGTATTTTTTACAGTGAAAAGAATATGGAGCTAAAATACCTGCAAAGAAGTAACCATATGAGTAACACAGAGCGAATAGTTTTGTGTAACTTAGCCCATGAGATATAATTTGGGAATATATATATATATATATATATGTGTTAATATATACATATATAAGTATATATATATATATATATATATATATATATATATATATATATACATACATATGTGTGTGTGTGTGTGTGTGTGTGTGTGTGCTTCTCCATAGTTAAGGACTAGTAACTCCAGTGAGAAACCATTGAAGTTCATTCTATGAGTTGCAAATGAGGCACAGTCAATTTTTTTATTAAACTTTTTATTGTGAAAATACTGTACAGAGGGGTTACAGTTACACGAGCAAGGTAATGAGTACACTTCTTATCCAGCATTGTTGCCTTCTCCTTTGTTTTTCCCCTACCATCCTGTCCCTCTCATCTCCTCAACTACAACCCCCTCCCCTCACCCCTCCCACTCCTGCCTAAATTGTAAACAATGAGATGTACAAGACATTATGTCGAAAAACAGTCTATTTTTAGAAGTAAATCAATGCTGCATCGAGAAAAGCAAAAAGTCTTGATTTAAAAGATGAAATTATAAAACTCTATTATTCTTTATCAAATATCATGGAAATGAAATGAAATTCAGGACTCTGTTTTTCCAGGCTGAAATGTTTTGGCTGAAAAGAAATGGAGTTTGCGTTATGCTGTGTTGTAGCTGTCTTTGTTTTAAAGGTCCAGACAGGGCTTTGATCCTTTAGTCAACAGTGAGCCCCTTAGTATGAATAGCTGGTGATCTGACATTGAATTTCTCTGTTGCTAAGAACTGGAAGTGAGGGCTGAGATCCTGCACTGAGGAAAGCTGTGAGGTACCAGCCTGGGGTGTGTTGCTGTAAAGCATGCTGGTGTATAAGCATGCTATCTATGAAGGATTAGCCAAAAGCCCAGTTTTCTAAGGGAAGGATGAATATGGCTTTCTCTTACATCTATCAACTTTGGAAGCAGTCTCATTGATTGATTGATTGATTGATTGATTGGCATGAACATCCAGAGTCCAGCAACAGCTTGAATCCAAGCATTTCATACTTTACATTTCTTGGTTGGAGATTCAATTCTCTAGGGGAGACCAGGGCAAGAAGACAGTAAGAGTGGCAGGAGGAAAAAAAATTATTGTCCCTGGGGCAGGTAGAACTACATAGACAATCAAGACAGCATTTAGAATCCATCAGGGGCTCAGAAAGTAGGGCAATATTTCCCAATTGTACAGCTTGAACTTCTTGCAGCAAGATGACCTTCCCCAGACCACAGAAGCAGAATCTTTTTGATCCCTGACTGGGAATATACATAACCCAAAACTCCCTGGTGATTTTCAAGCAATTTAAATTCTCAACTAGGGCACCAGAGATGGTTGAAATTAGAGATTCACATGCCGCCCCCACCCCATTCCACTCAGGGCATCAGATAATAGGTCTTTCCCACCCCCACACACATATACAAAATTAATATGTAATGACCATCTTTTTAGTGATTGGTCCAGTTCCATGCAGTGTACTCAAATACACCATGAACAACAAAGTAAGGTTCCAGCCCTTGTGGCACTAGAAAGAACCCATAAACAACATTGTATCAGGTACCAAGGAAGGAGACAAAATGCTAAGAGAAAAATTAGGAGAAGGGCCTTTCTGTATAAGGTAATCAGAACTGGCTCAATAATTAGATGAAAATTGGGGCTTGAAACAATTACATGGGATGGGTGCAAGGAGCAGGTGAATTGGAGAAAAAAGGCAGGGTGTTGTGTGTTTGTAGGAGTGTGTATGTGAGGTTTTGGGTGCAAGGAGTTTATGTTGCATGAACATAAATATTCATGTGATAAAAGTAGTCACTATAAGCTTGGGACACAATTGTGTCTCTAATTTTGAGCAGATTTCTTATTTGCTTCATATCACCATAGGGAATCTACCTATAGTTCTGGAAGACATAAAGGGACAGGAGAGGGTTGCTCAATCTCTTAACAGAAACTAAGTGTGAACTATCTCTACTCTGTAACCAGTGATCTGCAAACAAATGCACCCTAAAATAGTTTTTAACCATCCAGCCTGTGTGGGTGTTCTCCAACCCAAACCAACTAAAGTGGGACCTGGGTAATTTTAGGGAAGAGAAAATGAGTATCTTCTAAAACAAGAAGCATATTCTCTATTGTATAAAAGAAAATTTAGCTTTTAGAAAAACCACACCTAGGTTTCGCAGACTTCTCTCCAGTGTCTTTCTTCCCCAGGTGGGAGAGTTGGAGGAGCAGGGGTAGATGTAGGTCTTTAGAGGATGCTTTAGCTCTTGCTCAGTTTTCTTGCAGGTTTGAGGCATCCATACATTGAGCTTTGGCTATAAACCTAGAAAAGCATTGGCTAAGGGCAGCAGTTTCACTGGGAATGGAAGTCATATCAAGGTTTAGGGAGCATTTTGACTACAGGAGATTACTGTCTTTAAAAAATTTCGTTAGGCGAAATGAACCCCAAGATAAGGACTCAAATTGTTTTTCTTTCTTGCAATTGTTTCTAACATATTTATAATATGATTTCTTTGTTGCTTTTATGTCCCTCCCCCATGGTATAGCCCCTGCTTTCACTGTATTTGATGTTGGTAATTTGTGGAGGGGAAGGGAACAAACCAATTGTTTAAATAGGGATACAGGTGGACCCATTGCAACAATGAGATGTACAAGATGTTATGTCGAAAAACAAACTTTACAACTTTGGTGGAGGGGAGGTGGGGGGGTAGGGGGAAAGCTGGGAGGGCAGGGATGGTAAAGGGCAACAAAGGAGGAGGCAACAATGCTTGATAGGAAATGTACTCATTACCTTGCTCATGTAACTGTGACCCCTCTGTACAGTATTTTCACAATAAATAAAACTTATTAATTAAAAAATTTCTCCTCAGTAAGAAAAGTACATTCCTGCATGAAAGGTCGGTAGGCATGATTGAATAGTGAAATGGATTTTTTTTGATTGGTCATGGGGCTTGAACTTTGGGCCTGGGCACTGTCCCTCAGCTCTTCAGCTCAAGGCTAGCACTCTACCACTTGAGCCACAGTGCCACTTCCAGTTTTCTGAGTGGTTTATTGAAGCTAAGTCTCAAGGACTTTCCTGCCTGGGCTAGCTTTGAACCACAATCCTCAGATCTCAGCCTCCTGAGAAGCTAGGGTTACAGGTGTGAGCCACCGGCATCTGGCTTGTGAAATGGATTTATCACCCAGGCTTGCCATTTATTTCTTCCATAATTTTATGAAAATAATAACTGGCATTATTTGTTGTTTTCATATTAGCTATTTCCTCATTAGATTGAAAACTTCATGAAGAAGAGTTTAATGTCATTCTCATATTCTACAGCCTAGTGCAGCTGTCTGCACTGATGGCTGCTTGAACATTTTAGCTTCATGTGGCTATCACATCTGGGAAGGGCCCATGAACCCAGCATGTCCATAGTCCTTCTTAGAGTGGCTCTTTGGGGCTCAGTGTTGATAGGAAAGGTCAGGTGCTCCCCACCATCCACTGAAGGACATATGACAAGATTAATCCTGGGTAAATCTCTGTACCCTCTGGTCCTGGATTCCTTGGTCAAAAGGTATCCCTTTAGGGACTCAAGCTATGGTGAGTGTCTAGATCATGTGTTCAGGAGGACTTACAAGTTCCCTGTGATGCCCAATGTCCTTAGGTGATGGAACATGTAGCGTGGGGAACACCTTTACTGGAGGACAGGCGTTCTGAAGAGTTTCTTTCCTCCTGCGTTTTGTGCTCTATTTGTAGCCATTTGTTTTCCCTTCTACCTGGAGATCTTTGTGGTTTTTGGACTCATCTCCTTGCTCCAATTCTTTAAGCCTAATTCTATCTAAAATATCTCAAAGGGGAGTAAACCAGCCATGCTAGATCTCCTGTGACAGTCTCATTGGGATGAGTAGAGGTGAGGGAGAAGGTAGCAGAGGGAGATGGATGAGAACAAACAGATAATACTTTTAGACATCATGGGGTGGGACACAGCACTCTACCTCACTCCCCACAGGGGTCTAGAAGCCTCTGAACCTGAAATACCATCCCGTACTTCTCTTCAATAAAGGTCATTTATTTAGTTAGATTGCCTGAGCAAAAACTGTCTAAGCACCCATTTGGTACCACATTGTTTGCTTTCATCCTCAGTAGAGGAGCATATTTGTTTTTCCTCCCAGAAGTCATCTGGCCCGAGGCCTTTGATAGGTAAATGGAAAGTTTGGCCCTACCCTCTGGCCCAGCACTTTGCAGTGGCCTTGCTACATGAGGGTGCTCTGCAGTGCTTCCCACACCTTCCCTCACACCATTCCTGCAGCTGCCTTCACAGCAGATGCCATTGATATGGATGTAGTTGACTTTTTTTTTACAGATAGGAAATCAAGGCTTGGAAAACCAGGATGCCTGCCCAAAGTACAACCACAGTACACAGCAGAGCTGACATCACATCCTCTCTGTTTCTGTGGGAAGATAAAAGGTGATGATGGCCTCTTCAGTTTGCAAACTATACAAGAGCACATGTTACAGGAGTTTGAGTCAGGCTGCTGGTACCACCATGATTTTTTTAAGAAATGAAGTAAAATAAAAGGCCTACCCACCCCCTTTTACATACCATCCTTTAAAAAAGGTTATGAAATATATACAATATAAAATGTCCCATTTAAGTATCTGTAAATGTACAGTTTCATGGCACTAAATATGTTTGCATTGTTGTGCAACCATCTCTACCAGCCATCCTGCTATCTCTTTATTGTTTTAAACAGGGACTCTGTACCCATTAAAGCATAACTTCCTAGCCTTCCCCATTGCCAGCCACTGGCAACCACCATTCCACTTTCTGTCTCTATGTCTTTTACTGCTCTAAAAGATCTTGTCTAAGTAGAATTAGGCAGTATTTATCCTTTGGTGACTGGTTTACTTCCCTAAGCATAATGTCTGCAGGGTTCATCCAGTTGGTAGCACATGTCAGAATTCCCTTCTTTCTTAATACTATAGAATGTGCCATTGTAATCACACATCCCATTTTGCTTATCCACTCATCTGTCCTTGGACAGTTGGGCTGTCTGTACATTGTATTAGTTTGTGAGGGCTGCCATAACAATATACCACAGACTGGGGACTTTAAACAACAAAAGTCAATTTTCTCAAAGTTCTGGATCAAACCAAGATCAGGCTGATGGCAATGTAAGTTTCTCCTTTCTCCTTGGTTTCTCCTTCTCTCCATGGGGTGCAGATAGTTGCATTCTGACAGTGTCCTCACATAGCCTATTCTCTACGTGGGCATTCCTAGCATTCTCCTCTTCTTGTGAGGACACCGGTTATACTGAATTAAGTCCACACCCTTAGACCTCATTTAACCTTAATTACTCAAAAAATTTTAAACTAATTTTAATGTTTTTTTCTTTTATTTCTCTTATTTATTTTTTGTGTATGTAGTATGGAGGAATTGAACCCAGAGCCTCATGCATGCTAAGCAAGCACTCTACCACTAAGCCACATTCCCAAACCCTTTTCTGAATATTTTTACTATCTTTTAGTAGTTATACAAACAAGTTGCCATTCACCAAAGCAGTTTATAAAAACAGGGCATCACCCATTCCAACATTCTCACCCACCACACCCAACCCCCCCTCCCCTTAGTTGTCTTAATTTTTTGCCATTTATCAAAGCAGTTTATCTGTGCAATGCATCTTGATCTGTGCCATCACTTCAACATCTTTACCTCTCCCTTCAACCACCCCATGCTTTATATTTCTCAATTCTATAGTATATACAATGGCTCTAACTCCTAATATAGTCACGCTGGGGAACTTCCACGTAAGAATTTTGGAGTGATATAATTCAACCCATAAAACAGCTCTTGGCTGCTGAGAGATAAGGGCATGGATGTAGAAATGATTATCCAAGTACCACTTTTAGTTTTTTTGAGGGGTATATACCCAGAAGTGGAATTGATAGGTTATCTGGTAGTCTATTTTTAATCACACCAGGGTCTACCATACTGTTTCCCCTAGAGTTTGCACCATTTTACATTACATATAGCACATCATATTTTTTCTAAATCTTCTTTTTGAGGAACCACTCTAAGTTCAAAGGTCCTCCAATGAGAAGCTTGCAGCCTACAATTGTTTTCCTTTCTTGCCAGCTGATTGGTTACTGACCAATAAATCCTCCCACAAACTTGTTGTCCTTGCTCAACTCTGCATCTCCTCTGAAAAAATCTTGGTCATATGCTACTGGGAAACCATCCTCTAAAGGAGGAAGGAGCCACAAAGATCCCCTGGTCTCAGGCAGGCATTACATCTGAGCTGTGATTCTCAGGAAGCAGCCTCTGAACATTGTTTGTGTCAGCTTCTGTCCCTCTTCTTGGCACAGCAGATGAAGGATCCTTAGCTGTTGAAGTGTCTGCTGCTTTCACGATGGCTGAGAATAACAGGTTTAAGACACCCTTCAGTGCTCAGCATTTAAAACACTCATGCCAGCCCAATGGATAGGGTGTGTGGGAGTTAGTAATATGAACAAGTGGGGAGCTGGAGGTGTGAAGAAATTTAGGGTACTTTCTTATTTGAGCTAAGTGAGAGTATATATGGGGTAAGGGGTATATGTGTATAAGGCATAGGGTGTAAAAGAATTGGGTGGTAGGTAGGAGGGTTTGGTGATCTATAAGGTAGAGGCGGATGTGTGTGGCAGTTAGGAACAGGGGTGTATGTGTGAAACAGGATAAGGAATGTGAGGATTGGTATGAGAGTATAGCAGGAAGTGTAGAGGGAGACGCATGAAGTATTTGTGTGTGTGGTGTGTGGAATCGGGTGTGAGAATGGGGGTTGAGTATGAGGGTGTTGATGGGATAGGGTTTGAGAGATGAAGGTATGTTTGTGTTGAAAGAGGAAACATTTGAGGGTTAAAGTGTATCGGAAGGTTGGGAACAGGAGTGTGTAATAGTAGTAACAGCAGCAGCAGCAACAGTGTAGTAATAGTAGTAGTGGTAAAGTGAGAAGTTGGGGATGTATGTGTGTGAGGAACAGGAACAGGGTGAAGGATGGAGTGTCCATGAGGCAAGAGGTGAAGTAGGGTGCGTGGATGTAAGAGAAATAGAATATGTGGAGGGTATGGTGTAAATAGGAGCACGGGTGTGTTCAAAGGTTATAGTAGGAAAGAGAGCAATTGCTCTACACCCCCACTCCACCCGTTACTCCGCTGGTTGGATCAGGAGCCAGGTGGGTGGAATTGCTCTGAGAACTGCAGAGTTTTCCCTGAGTGAGGGAGCAGCACCCAGCCAGAGACCCAGGCATGATTCACTCTCACCTGGTTGGGAGAATGAATTTACAAGGCATCTGCATCATGGTAGGTTATGTGCGTCAGTCTGTATGACTTTGTTCTTACTAAGAACACAGGAGAAATCACAAATGAGAAATGAAGGAGGTGAGTGAAGTGGGTGGGAAAGAGTTCGTGCTGGGGGCTGTGAACAAGAAATTTCTTCTCCTTCAGTAGTTGGCGGATGCTAAAAGACCAGGGTTATCTCTCAGCTCTGCTGTTGATAGGAGGTCGCTGCACCATCCCATGGAAGAGGAGTAACTTTAGGAGACACGCAGCAGCAGCCGCACACAGCCTGGATAAGGAGCTCAGAAGCCCCTCCCAGATGCCAGGCGGTCTCTGCAGCAGTAACTCTTTGTGCACTGCGGTTTGCTGCAGTCCGATCACTGGAGGGACGATGGCTTTTATGAATGGTAGGCTGGGAGGGGCCTAATGGCATCGGCTACTGATGTCAGCACGATGAATGAAACAACTTGCAAAGCGTAAAGCCTCAGCACTTGGGAAGCAGCTACCTTCTGAGATTGGTTTTCCAGATACAACGTCTCTTGCTGACGAAATCACCAGCCCCATGTGTCAGAGATAATCCATATACATTAGGATTTAAATGAAACAGAAATTGGAACTGCGGGTGGAATAATACGCATCTGAATCAGGCACCACCAGGTTCCCCCCCCCCCCCCCCCGCGCCCCGCTCCTTGAAGCAGCTGTGGCCAGTAGCGATCCTTCTCTCCTGGCAAGCACCGAAGAAAAAGGCCGCGGGAGCTGCAGACCCACCGTTTTGTGTTAGGCTTCTACTTAGCTGGCCTGATGTTCTGTTTTTGCTGGCAGAATTCCTTGCTGAAGCTCCAAGCCCTCGAATCTGATGTGTGCTCTGCATTTTTGACAAACCAGGAAGAAGCGACTCAGGTGCATGGAGTCAAGGATCCAGTTCCAGCATCGACCCAGAGTGTGCCTGCCGAGGGGGAAGATTCTGCAGGTAAGAGGGCAGGGGCAGGGGGTGTCCCAACTCGAACTCTGCAGATAGTTCTGCCTCTACTGCTTCATCCTCCACCTGGGTCCCTGAGGGAAACTGTGTAACGTGAAAGATCAGGTATTGCCCCAGAGGGAGCTGAAAGGGAGCAAGAAGAATTGGGCTTTGCTGCGATCTCTGGCTGCAGTCAAGAGTCAGACTTCATGTCAATGGGTATTAGGGAAAAGCATCCGTCACAACTTCTCATTTTCATTTTCCTATTTGGTCTCCTGTAACAACAAAATGTGATCTGTTATTTTATATCACCGGACTTTGATCTTCTATGCCTGGCATATTTTATCTTTAAGGTGTTGAGGGCTGAATTCCTTCTCTGTTACAGAAACTCTTAACTGTTTATAAGAGGACCCATCCATACACGAAAAGTGCAGATGATTGCTCCACAGTTCCTACACTGTTGTTTGTTTCTTGTTAGTTTCTGTTTCTCGTTCTTTTTCTCTTTCTCATTCTCTGTTTCTGTTTCATTCTCCCTCTTCTCTATTCTCCTCCCTCTTTGCCATCTGTTTCTCTTTCCTTCCACTGAGTTCCATGTTATAAAATCTCAAAACTGAGTTTCAGTTTTTTTGTTTGGGTTAGTTTCTCTTATTTCAATCCTGGGGATGGTAGTTTGGCTTACAAACAGAAGGCCAATTAATGTTCCTAGGAAGATTTCAGGAGGAAAGAATCACTCTTTTTTTTTCACCAGTGGAAATGACAGTAGAGCTTACATTTTCTAACAAATGGGTCAGAGGCTTTCCAACTGCTTTCTGAATGGCTGATAGAAGAACCAGGCTTAGGTGAGTTTCCTTCATGAGAGGATCATAATCTCCAGGAGTTGAAAGAAATCATTTACTGTTTCAGTACCAAGAGCAATACAGTTAAGTTACTACTTAAAACAGTTCCACATGATCAAAACAGGCAAAACAATCCTCTCCAAGATTGGAATGTATATTATTAATAATAGTAGCTAACATGAGCTACTAAGAGTAGCTATTATTATTTGTTTAAAATCTAAGCACTTTAAAAAATAAGTACTTTCTATAGAGTGTATTAAACCCACAAAATGACCTGTGAAATAATTATAGTAAGGGATTTTGACATCTATGATAATGTTGCTGGTAAGTGATAGATTATTCTTTGAATATGCATCTTTGGCTAGCTGACTGTGTTACATGGCAAGCTACCTACTCTGTTGGACATTGTATTTGGATAAGATGTAAATAAAACTTAGCAAGGTCCCAATTAGAGATTCAAGTCAGATCTTTTTAGACAGAAATACTTTTCCCCCAAACCCTAAATTCTACCTCTTTCAAACAAATAGCATACAAATATCTTCAACCACATACAAATGGACTTCTGAATCATCTAATGTTTTGGATTAGATACATAAATAGCAAAAATATTCAATATTTGTTGTATGTTAAATATAGATACATTTTTTCTTTTGAGACTGCTATATGCATTTCTAAATATCAAAAATATTTTGATGAACAGGATTTTGAACATGCTTATTAGTTTTCCTTGTCAAGCAGAAATACTGAGTTTATGTAGACTGGTCACAGAAAGGAGCCAACAGTATTTTCATGTTAAATATCAAATTGAAGAAATGTGTAGAAGGCTCTTTTTAAATTTTTTGATTTTTTTAAAGCTAGTAGTCTTTCTTTTTTAAATACTTATTTATTATAAAAATACTGTACAGAGGGGTTACAGTTACATGAGCAGGGTAATGAGTACATTTTAGAGGGAGGTTGGTGGATTGGATGTAGATAAATCTGATGTATCCCAAAGCTTTTCCATGAAGTATAAACAAGCATTAAATAGGGATTAAATAGGGATACAGGTGGACCCATTGCAACAATGAGATGTACAAAATGCTATGTTGAAAAATGAACTTTACAACTTTGGCGGGGGTGGGAGGGTGGTGTAGTCATAGAGATGGGAGGGCAGGGAGGTAGGGGAAAAACAGAGGAGGAAGCAACAATGCTTGATAAGAAGTGTACTTATTACCTTGCTCATGTAATTGTAACCCCTCTGTATGGTATTTTCAAAATTAAAAAAAACCAGGATATTACCAAACTGAAAAACATTTGTGGGATTCTTTCACAATTTATATTATGGAATGGTTTGGTCTCATTGGTTTCTAAGGTATACTTTTAGACAAGAAAGGTCATATATTCCCTAATCCCTATGTCTCCCAGAAAAAAGAACTTTATGCTTAGATGACTAGTTCTTAGTGGGATACTAGAGCTCTAAATGGTTTTCTGGAATTATATATTATATATTACATATGTATTATTATGTATTGCATTATATATTATATATGTTATATATTATATTACACATTATATATGTGTACATATTATTTATTATATATTATACTGCATATGTGTTTGTGTGTGCACATGCCAGTAATGTGCTTGAATTCAGGGTCTGGGCATTGCCTGTTAGCTTTTTTGCTCAAGGTCAGAGCTCTATGACTTAAACCACACCTCTACTTCTGTCTTTCTGATGGTTGAGTGGAAATAAGAGAGTTAGGGACTTTCCTGCCCAGATTGGCTTTAAACCATAATCCTTAGACCTCAGCTTCCTGAGTAGCTAAGATTGCATACAGGAACCATAGGAATTAAGCATATAGAATAGCTCTGTGTGTGGGTGTATGTGCGTATGTGTGTGTGTGTGTGTGTGTGTGTGTGTGTGTGTGTAAACCTGGAGAGAGTGCAACTGCATAAGATTAGAACAGATGGCCTTAAGTCCATACAAGATATAAAAACTTGAAAGATTTTCCTTCTTAAAATCCTGAATCTAACATGTGCCTGAACCTTATATGTGCATAAATATTCAGATGTTAATAGTTAATGCCACTGATGAGTATAACAGAGACAAAAATCAATTTTATAGGACTATTTGGACATACTGTGCTGCCAGTTAACTCATAATGGGAAAACATTCATAAATATGAATTGATGTCATTTAAATAAAGGCACTAAAATCACTTTAGACTTGATTAAACATGATTTAAGTTATTTAACCTTCAGAGCAGACTTTTCATATAACATTCTAAGCAAAGTATAATGAGCTGTATGTCTTAAAATGAAAATATTGGAATGTAACTGGGATTTATGAGTAATAAAGATGTTTCTTATCTAGTAAGATACCTTAAATGCTATACTATTCTGGAAATCAAATTACAAACTCTGTCTACAGCAAGAACACATTTTATGGCACCCCATAGGAACACTGTGTTTTTTAGTAGGTTCTAGAGCCTTTCTATACAATATAATCACCAGGAAGCTTTTCTAACATGAAGACTCTTTGGCTACATTTTTAGCCAGATCTGGGGTAGAGATCTTGGAATCTGCATATTTTAAACACTCCTGATTATTGGGATCCACTAGACAAGTGGATAGTATTTTGAATTAGGAGGGAATGTGTCGTTTTCTTTTTTTATTTTTTATTGTGAAAATACTGTACAGAGGGGTTACAATTACATGGGCAAGATAATGAGTACATTTCTTATCAAGCATGGTAGCCTCCTCCTGTGTCAAGTTTTCTGTAACTCTGCTCTACCTCAATATTATCATTGATGAGAAGCTGGCAGACCAGATGGGACTTAAAACTCAAGGTCTGATGCCAACCAACCTAATCCATTTAAATGATAAATAGGGTACTCATGTACCAAGTTCATAGTGTGAAAACAGAGGACTGGAGAATATGGACAAGGATGGAGTGATAGAGAAGTTTGAAGGCTACACAAGTCATTAGAGAAAAGTAGTTGAGAGGGAGCCAGCCGCAAGGCATTATGGGAGCTATAGAGATGACAAACTGTCCTTGGCTTCTCAGGACAGTCCCATTTTTAGCATGGCAAGATCTGCATGCTGAGAATTCCTCACTCCTAGGCAATCCAGGACAATTGGCCACCCTACTTGTAAATTGAAAACTGTGTAATGTGAGATAGAAACTGTTAACAAGCTAAATCTTTGTGTCTCCTCCAGATTCATATGTTGAAATTGAAATCCGTTGTGATGCTTATTAGAATAGAGGGTCTTGGAATGTATCCATCCTGAGTGGTGTTAGTACCGTTATAAGAAAATCTGAGAAAAATGAGTTTGTCTGTTTGCATCAGCCACCCTGCAGACAGAGAGAGGTCCTTCCCCTGAACCTGACCAAGCTGACACCCACCTCAGACTCACAGCCTTGCAAACTTTGAGATGTCAACTTCTCTTGTTTATAAACTACCTAGTCTTATAGTAGTTTGTTACAATAACCCAAACCAACTAAGACAGAAGCCTACATAATAGGCCCCCCAATCCCTCTCACTGAGTCAATAGCCTCTTACAGCTGAAATAAATGTTTCCTGCATAGCATTAGGGAACATTTATTCTGCTGCCATTGAATGGAAAAATGGAATGGGAATTGTCTTTTTAACTGCTTGTCATTTCCAAGTGTGCAGCAGGATTGTTTGACATTCCACATGACTACACACAACTCTTGTTCTGTCTCACTGAGGATGATTGATAGTATGGAGGATTTAGAGAAAATTGTCATCAGAGATAACTGGAGATCTATTATGAGAAACAACAGTTCTGCAGCAGTACCTGTTTAATTCCTTTTTTTCCCCTATCTTGATTTACAAATCAAAATTTCTATTTGGGTAATATATTAGTATAGTATGTCTATTTAGTCTACTTTTCTCATCACATTGTTTGTATCATCTGTACGTCTCCTTATTGTTGAGTTTCAAGAAGAACTTGATCTTCTTTTTCATATTTTGTCCACTTAATCAGACTTTTAAAAATTTTATTGTAAAGGCGATGTACAAGAGGGGTTACAGTTATATAAGTAAGTTATTGAGTACATTTCTTTTTGAACAGTGTTACCCCTTTATTTTCTCCTGCTTTCACTCCCCCAGAACTCTCCCCCCCCGCCTCTGAAGTTCATTTCCAATATAGTGTCTTAGTGAGTATTGCTGTTGCATTGATTTACCCTTTGCCCCACTGTTTCTGTGATTCCCCTTCTCTTCATTAAATGAGATAACTTAAATATATGACAAAGGGTTCTGAAATCAGAAACAGTGACCAAAGGGAATAAGCCAGAGGGGAAAAAAGAAAGAAAAAAGAAAGGACTGAAAACAGTACACTCAAGGAAAAAAAAAAAAACACCTCTTGTTTCTATATCATGGAGTTCATTTTGATTAGCATCATTTTATATGGTCGTATGTACATAGGTATTGAGCTATTATACTCCTCTGCTAGGACTCTCCTAGTTTTATTCTAATTATTACAAATGAGAGAAACCATGGCTCTATAGGATCAGAAGTTTTTTGATTACTTGGAAGTGCTAATTAAACTGAGAAATGTCTGGACTCTCCCCCTTAAAATGAAAAATTGAAATGTAGCCATGAGGCCTGAGACTTTCAGTAAAAGTCAGAAAAAGCTCCCTTTGTGGTTCTTACATGTAAGGTGGTTCAGGAAAACATAACAGAGCACAGCACCACCCCTGGGGTGCCATAAAATATGTTCTTGATACAATTGATAATTGGATTTCCAGAACAGGAAAGCATCTCAAATATCCTACTATGTAGCTTTGTTTTTCATCCTGACAGTAACTCCACAAAAGCTTTGAAAGTCAGTTAGGAAGGTCTCCATCATATCAACCTCAGAAATACACACAATTACTTAAGTTTTATTCATTATGGGGCTATGAATGGGAGTTTATTTTGCTTGTGTGGCTTAAAACCCATCTTAAGCCATTGTATATTTTCCATATATACTACCTTTTGATTTAACAAAAAACAGCAACTACTGTGGAAAGCGGTCATTTTGTTGTAAAATTACTCATTTCAATTAGGGTCTTGTTGCCTTGTTATCTCATTTGGGGACATTGGGGACATTCTCAGATATCTGGAGATGTATTTAGTCACCAACCTGAGGGGGGACATCCCACCTGGCATCCTCACTCTGCCTACTACTTCTGTAAATAGTCTACAATGCTTTGGATGAGTTTGCACTCCTAGCAAAGAATTTTCCCATATACAATGTCAAGAGTGCTGGGATTCAGAAATCTCACCTCAAATGGGGAAATTTTATTATTTTTTCCCAACTTACTTTATTGTTATTATGAAGGTGATGTACAGAGGGATTACAATTACATGAGTTAAGTAATGAGTATGTTTCCTTTCATACAGTATCTTCCATTCTCTCTCTTCCAGTACCACCCATGTGTTGTATAGTTCACTTTCATCAGTGTCCAGTGAGCTCCACTGATGCACTTTTTTTACGCTTTTCCCCTTGAGTTCTGTACCCTTCCCCTGTCCTCCTGAAGACATACATGTTAATCACTGTACATTATGTTTTTAAAAATTATTTTAAGTAGTTGTACAACCTGTCAACTTATGAATACAATACACCTTGATCAGTGTCATCTCTATTGTCATTCTCCCCATCTTTCCCATCCCCACTCACTTGCTCAATTTTCCTATTTGAGATGGGGTTTTAAAATGAACATCAACATTAGCTAACAATGACCATGAAAATCAAAACAACACTGAGATTATACCTCATCCCAGTTAGAATGGCCATTCTTAAGAAAACAGACAACAACAAATGCTGTTAAAGATGTGTCCAAAAGTGAATTCTAATGAACTGTTGGTGGGAATGTAATCTGGTTCTAGAAAGCAGTATGGAGGTACTTCAAAAACATAAACATAGAACTTGTGACCTTATGACCCAGCAATCCACACGTGGGCATTTATTCAATAGAACACAAACAATGCCACACTAAAGCCACCAGCACAACCATGTCCATTGCAGTACTATTTACCATAGTCAAAATATGTAACCAGCACAGATGCTCCACAATAGATGAATGGATGAAGAAAATGTTGGATGGCTAGATCAAGAAAATATACATAATGAAATGTTACTTATCTATTAGAAAGAATGATATTGTATCATTTGTAAGGAAATGGAAAAACTTGGAAAAAATTAAGTAAAGTAATCCTAGACCCAGAGAAATGAAGGTTGCATGGTTTCCTTCATTTGTGATAGACAAAATGTACCTATAAATCTATAAGAAAACACATTGGGTAGTATGCAAGTGGTTATAAATGAATTAACTGAAGTATTATAGACTTTGTGGAGAGATTGAATAGTATAAATTTTTTGAAAGACTAGGTCAAAGCCCAACAAATTTAGCAGCAGAAAATGGGCACATGCAAGAGGGAGGGATCAGGGGAAGAGGGGTCGATGAATGAAGTGGGGATGGAGGGAGAATGCAGTGAAAAATTCATTGTATAAATTTACCTTGTGAAGGTTAAAATGTATCTGTGACTTTAAGTATCACTATCTCACAATACTGTGAAATTTATGTAATCACTTAATCTCAATAAAAAAATTAAAAAGCTGGGTTCTGGTGCCTCATGCCTGTAATCATAGCTACTAAGGAGGCTGAGATCTGAGGATAGTGGTTCAAAGCCAGCCCAGGAAGGAAAGTCCATGAGACTCTTATCTCCAAAAAACCACCAGAAAACCAAAAGTGGCATTGTGGCATTAGTGGTAGAGTGCTAGCCTTGAGCTGAAGAGTTTAGAGACAGCACCCAGGCCCAGAGTTCAAGCCCCATGATCGATCAAAAAGAAAATTAAAAAATAAAGAATTCATTGTATATACTATATATGCATACATCTTAATATAAATTAAGAAAAGTAAGGGAAGGAGTGGGAGGAAGGGGGTGTGCATGTTGAAAGGGATGATGCTGATCAAAATGAGTTGTATTCATAAACTGCTTTGTTTAATGGCATCTTCTTTATTCAATTACTTAAAGATATCGGAATATTTTTAAAGTAAAAATTAAATGATATATAGCTCATATAGCTTGTGGACTCTATTATTTTATCATTGCTAAGAATCCAGTAGGTTTTATTATCTCCAGATTAAAGACAAGAAAATAAATTGGATACCTACACAACTTGTTGGTGGTACCACTGAGTAGGGAGGGGTTTGGATGAAAGGGAAGAGTTTGGAATTTGGGCTTCCCCACCCTGCCTACCCAGGCTAAATTGCACTGCTAGGGATTTGCCATCCAGCCTAAATGTTAAGGCCTCACCTTTCTAGAGAATTCAAAATTAAGTTGATAGTCTACTAACTTTCTTTATTTAGTGTACACTCTTTATAATTTGTTTTGAAAGTTACTTTAGAAATTTATTCTTAGACTGAAAAGACATAGATTTGTAGTTGATTCATCTACTGTGGCTCAGTTTTCCACACAGTCATTTATCTCCAGTCTAAATAATCTATTGACCCTTATGCCTGTCCTGATTGTATCATCTGACTTGCAAGTATATCCCAGATTGAGTCAATTAATAGAAATTTATTCCTAAGTATGGTCAGAAGTAGTATAGTCTTCTTCTTCTTTTTTTTTTTTTTGTCGGTCGTGGGGCTTGAACTCTGGGCCTGGGCGCTGTCCCTCAACTCTTCAGCTCAAGGTGAGCACTCTACCATTTGAGCTACAGCGCCACTTCCGGTTTTCTGGTGGTTTATTGGAGATAGGAGTCTCACGGTCTCTCCTGCCCGGGCTGGCTTTGAACTGCGATCCTCAGATCTCAGCCTCCTGAGTAGCTAGGATTAAAGGCGTGAGCCACCAGCGCCCGGCTATAGTCTTCTTCTTTAAAAGGTAAAAATATACTATTCCTAGATTTATTGTGGGAATTACATGGCATAATATGTATGAATCTCTTAGCATATCACAAATGGTAAATGAACAATAAACATTAATTAACTTTATTTTATTTTTTTATTTTTTTGAATTTTAGTAACTTTATTTTAAAGGTAGACATTCTTGCCCTATTCAGAATTTATGTTGCATGTTCTATAGTTCATAATGCTTTCATTTATCTTTTAATACCTATTATATTATAATTTCTACCTACTTTCAGGGTACGGAAATTACATTTCAAACTGTCCAGTTTCTGAGCACTTGCATAAACTCTGCATATGATTGACATTATGCTAATTCTCTTAAGTAAAAAGTATTTATAACATCAATAATCTATAGAGCTGATGGTTGAATAATTACCATCTATTAAAGTTAAAGCTATAATTGTCACAATAAAATCTATTCTCTACTAATGATATAACTTGGCTAGAAAAGTTCTATTAATAACTTTTCTATAATGCTTTTATAACATCTTCATAGTTTCTAAAGGAAGGAGCATCACATTAACACTTTGCTTTTTTAAGAGAATATTTTTTAAATGATTTAATTAGTTGTTTTTGTTTTTTGGTCCAGTGGTGGGGCCTGAACTCTGGGCCTGGGTGCTGTCCCTCAGCTCTTCAGCTCAAGGCTAGTGCTCTACCACTTGAGCCACAGCGCCACTTCCGGCTTTTTTTTCTTTTTGCTTATGTGGTGCTGAGGAATCAAACCCAGGGCCTCATGCATGCAAGGCAAGTGCTCTACCACTGAGCCACCTTCCCAGCCCATTTTAAATGATTTAAAATTTTATAAATGACAATGTAAACTTCCAAGCCTACAGCCACCATATAGGAAGGAGAAAACATTAATCTTACAGCCAAAATTTACAAAAACAATTGAAATTTCTATTTTAAAGTCAAGTTTAAGGTGCATTGTATCCCATTTGTCTTTGATACAACTCTTTATAAACGAGAAGAGAACTGACTGACCAAGGAATAATTTGCTTTATATGACATATCAAACCCAGGACTCTTGCACTGATTCCAGAAACCACACTTATAACTAGTAGCTTTAGTCTTTTGTTTTAGTTAGGAGAACTTCTGCAGAACAGTTTTAGGTTTTCAGGAAACTGAGCAGATAGTACATAGGTTGCATTTAGCATGCTTCCACTGTATGAAACTTTCTATATATAATAATCATTAAAAATACTTTTTTCCTGAGGGTTATTTTGATATTATTTGTCTATATTTCTACATACTACATTCTATAGGTAACCAGAACTGTCTAGGAGGTAGATATCTAATAGTACCCTGAATATTAGTTTCCTAATATTTTACCAGGTATATGTGAGTTAACATCGTTAGTTTACGGTTTTATTTTTCTTTTCCTTTGTGTTAGAGATGGAAACTGGAGCCTTGTGCATACTCTTCCCTACCAATGAACTCACTATTGCTAGGGGTTTTTTTTTGGTGTTTTTTTTTTTTTGGGGGGGGGTCAGTTGTGGACTATTGTTAGTTTTAAGAGAAATTTATTCTCTTGTATATCAGATGGAAAAAATGTAACTGGTACATCAAATTCATGATTCCTTGTCCATCTTTGCTTATTAGGAAGATTATTTTAAAAAACACCGAAGTTGAAGTTACTTATCTACTATATACAATATAATGTAAAAGAGAAGGTTAATATAGATATAAAAACATTGTAGGGAACTGGTTCTATTTTATTTCATCTTCATTGTTCATCTTCATTTTTGTGAGCAAGCATTGTTATTTTTCCACTGAACCAATAAACCAACACTTTCAAAGGTCCACTATTTTTAGTCTTTCTTAGCCAGTAGTAGACCCGAGATTCAAACTAACAATCTTTGCTTTCTGTTATGCTTTAGCTGACCTGCATTCCCTGCTTTCCTACTCTGGAATATTGCTTTTGTTTCTGTTTCATCATGTTTCATTAATGAGTTGTATAAAGGAGTTTTCATTTTGATATGTCTATCCATGCAAACAATGTACCTTGATCAGCCTCCCTCCTTGGTTTGCTTCCCAAACCAGTCTCAGCAAGTTTTGTTGTTCCATTTTCACACATGTACAGAAAGTAATTTGATTACATTTACCCTCCTTCACCCTCTCCGTTCTTCCTCTCCTTCTCCTAGCACCTATTCCCTGGACAGGAGATGATGATGATTCCTATTCTTCCTCCTCCTCCTCCTCCTCCTCCTCCTCCTCCTCCTCCTCCTCCTCCTCCTCCTCCTCCTCCTCCTCCTCCTCCTCCTCCTCCTCCTCCTCCTCCTCCTCCTCCTCCTCCTCCTCCTCCTCCTCCTCCTCCTCCTCCTCCTCCTCCTCCTCCTCCTCCTCCTCCTCCTCCTCCTCCTCCTCCTCCTCGCAAGTGCTCTATCACCTTGAGCCACTTCAGGTTTTCTGGTGGTTAATTGGAGATAGGAGTTTTATGGACTTTCCTTCTTGCTGCTGTCTTTGAACCTTGATCCTCAGATCTCAGCCTCCTGAGTAGCTAGGATTACAAGTGTCAGCCACCAGTGCCCAGCTCCATACTGAGTTTCTTACTGTGGCTCTGTATTATAATTTGAAGTCTGGAATTGTGATACCTCCAGCATTGCTTTTTTAACTCAAGATTGCCTTAACTATTCAGGGTCTTTGGTGCTTCCATATGAACTTTAGTGTTTATTTTCTATCTTGGGATTTTGATGGGTATTACATTGAATCAGTAGATTGCTTTTGGGAGTAAGGCCATTTTCATGATTAAATTAAATTTTCTTTCTATTTTATTTTGCTGGTCATGGGGCTTGAACTTGGACTGGATGTTGTCCCTGAGTTTTTTTGCTCAAGGCTGGCTCTCTTTCACTTTGAGCCACAGCACCACTTTCAGTTTTCTGGTGGTGAACTGGAGATAAGACTCTCACTTTCCTGCCCAGACTGGCTTCAAACTGTGATCCTCAGATCTCAGCCTCCTGAGTAGCTAGGATTACAGGTGTGAGCCATCAGTGCCCAGCTTAAATTTGTTTTTCTTTCTTTCAAGTTAAGATATATTTAGTACAGAAATTTTAGGAAACATAAAGAATTTTTTTTTTAATTCTTAAGAGCACTTATCATGAGATCGAATCTTAGCTGATATTTATGTGTTCTAACTGCAGGCACAGAGAATGTCCTCTTCTTTTTTCTTATCACAGGCCCAAGGAAGTCGGAGGACATCAGGAAATGATTAAGGCCCCATGGACTGTCTAGGTGTTTCAGGTGTTGACTCTTAAAACCTTTCCTCTGTAGCTCACAGAGGAAGGCTCACACCCATGGGGCCTGGAAAACTGCCCTTTTCTAGAAAAAATAATGTGCCCCCAGACAACCATCATAAGCCACCCATGTTTAATATTGCCATACACTTTTCCCTATTAGCAAATGTAGTGTGGAAGTGGTGGCCTAGGCTCTGTTCTCAGGAGGACAGCAACACTGGCTCTGAGCCCACATTGGCCTCTTTTAAGCAAAGAGCTCAATGATTTTGTGAACTGAAATGCACACATGCCAGCTGATTTAATTAAACTCCTTTTCAACTCAAATGGTGAATTTGAACAAAGAACTCAGTCCTTACCAAATTACTAGTTCATGATTCTGTTGCTTTTCCAACTGGTTGTTTGGTATCTTTCTGGCTCATAGTGAATTGGAGGGAAGGGAGGTTAGGATGTTAATTAGGCAGGACTGGTAAATTATTCAAGTACCCATAGAAAACAGATGCCATATAAATGCAGCTTAAAATTACTATGGCAATACAGTTCACAAAAAGCATTCCTAGTGATCTTGGATTCTATGTACACATGTGTTAGGACTCAATGAGCTTCAGAAATTGAGCTTCTGTCATAACAGTCACGTGTTTCCATTTGGAATGATAAAACAGCAACAAGTGGCCTGTGTTAATTTTGGTCCTTGGGCCACCACTGAGCTGAAGGGTTGACATTCTCAGACCTTACACATTGTAAGTATCTAGACCTAAGTGCTTGCTGAAGATTATTTTCTTCTCCATTATTTTCACTGAAAGATATAAAATAGGGAACATGACTACAATGCATTTCTTCCTAGAACCTACTGGTGTAAATGAAGGGTATGGTGGGAACCTGTCTATCACTTGGTAGATTTTGAAGCTGATTGTTATTTTCTGCCACGATTTGTTAGTAAGTTATTCCTATTACTCCTCTGGGCTCCTGCCAAAACTCGGCATAGTCAGTGGCATTCACTTGACTCCAACTCTGGCCTCATCAGCTTCAGCCACTGACAGAAGTATTGTTGGTTGGCTTGGGAAGCACAACAGGAAGCATTATCTACTCTCTCATCTGCAACCCACCAGGAGAAAAGCCAACTGAAAACACACAAGAACCTAATCAGATCTTTGATGTTACACAATACAAACTGCATTTCAGGCTCTAAAGAACAAGGAGCCATTCTAAATTGGATTAAGGTCCATCTAGTAGCAAATGGTGATAAATATTTGTTTTGGAAATGTGAATAGTTAGTATTTTGATTCTGCTTATTCACCCAGTAAACTTTTGTTTTGTACTTTCCTTAGAGAAGTAGACATTTGAGAAAGGCTTGGATTGCCCTGGCTTGTCTGCTGGACAAAATGGAGAAATTTGGGCTGCTTCTAGAATAACTCTGCTAAGAGAAATTGTAGGCTGATCACCATGACTCTGTTCTAATGATCTACTGACAGGCCTCACCCTTTTACTTCTTACCCCTCACTTCTATAGCACAGGGTTCCCCTTCTCTTGGACTGACTGGGGTCAGGTTGATGAGCTAACTTAAAATATGATGATGGTGGTGAGAATTTAGGCATAGAATTGATCAGCCTGGGGAGGGAGGAGTTTGTTTGGAGCAGTTTTTGTTTTCACCTTTGTTTGTTCAACATAAAATGCCATAAAAATTTTTCAGAAGTTAATTCAGTCATTACTAATTTTATGAGGTTTGTGGTTATTATATAACCCACTCAATCTTTTAGTGCATTTATTTATACACATGAATGCAAGCTTTTTATATAAAATGGAATGACTGTTGTGTTTGGAAATGTGGTTTTCCTTTAGCATATTCTGAATATCATTCCATGTTGATAAGCAGAATTCTCCAGCATTTTTGAGGGCTGTTACATAATTTTCTCTTTGGGGATGTCCTTTCTTCCTTTTCCTGTTTTTTGCCTACCTCCCCACTATCATCTCCCCCTCCCTCCACTGGCAAATGTGGTATCCCTTTGCTTCTTCAAAGTTGATTATCTTTTATTCACGCTCCATTTAATTTTTTATTTGCTCTAGTGCTTTGCAACACATTCTCTATAATATATAAAATAATATGAAACAGATTTTTGTAGTTTGGAGCTCTGATGACTGAAAAACTCAAACTAAAATAATTTGTTTGCATTTGTTTTGTTGGCAGCTTTGTCATATTTTCTATCCAGGTTCTGTGAGAACAAACATGACAGTATTTTGAAAGCTTTTCCTATCCCCTGAAGGAAGAAATGACAAAGAGGCAAGCCATTATAATGAATGTTTATGATCTTTATTTAGGAACACGAAAGTCCCAAGCCCTATGCCACTTCTAAACCATGATCATTTATCTTGTTTCCCCAGATCCCATATCAGCTCACAAAGATGGGCAGAATGAGGCTGACAGTGCACCAGAAGACCTCCAGTCTGTGGGGACCAGCAGGCTGCTCTATCACATCACTGATGGTGACAACCCTCTGCTGTCACCACGTTGCTCCATCTTTAGCCAAAGCCAGAGATTCAACTTAGACCCAGAGTCAGCCCCATCTCCACCCAGTACTCAGCAGTTTATGATGTAAGAACACCCTCTTATATCATCCCCATTCCATAGTTTTTTCAAATACAGTTATACGTTCACAATTGTTTCTATGTCTAAGAGTGGCATCAGTGGCTGGATTAGAAGTAGAGTTGTCTACTCTACCACCATTAGATAGGTAGAGCTATCTTTCTCCACGTATGAAATGAGATACTTTCATTTCAGGCTATAAAGATTAGGATTAAATTCAAGTTGACATACTCTGTGTGGAGATTTCACAAATTTTGATGTAATAAAATTGAGACTCTCTTGTTCTAATATAGGCTCGGGGAAACTTTAGTTTCTCCCTCATAACTCATGATGT
This sequence comes from Dipodomys merriami, assembly GCF_024711535.1. Lineage (NCBI taxonomy): Eukaryota > Metazoa > Chordata > Mammalia > Rodentia > Heteromyidae > Dipodomys > Dipodomys merriami. Next base: position 26,773,808 of record NW_027202715.1, read on the forward strand.
TATTGCTGAATTTATCCAAGCCTGAACTATTAATATTACATGTAACTATTAATATTGCATGTAATATTGCATGCCAGGTGTAAAGAAAGTAGACATTTTCTGGAGAAAAATCTTTTCATTATGTTTGAAAGGTATGATGCCAAGTGTAGTGAACCACTCATTTTAAATCCTTAAAACTATATATAGGTGTGGCTTGTGCATTCCATTGGAAACAATGCCCCAACAGGGCTGTCTCTTCTGTCTTACACTGGCGACTATAAGTTTTGAGAAATTTAGTTTTTGGACTAATATTTTGACAGACAAATACCAAAGTACCTGATTACCTGGGCCCAGAATGCTGTTCTGTAGACATCTGTCAGAGTTGCACTTTGGATGGTTCTGATCATCTTCCTTTGCAGACCAGACAGCAGTGTTTACTGTAGACCATTGTTTATAATGTTCTTTTCCTCTCTGCAATCATGGCAGGCCCAGAAGTTCTTCACGGTGCAGCTGTGGTGATGGCAAAGAGCCACAGACCATTACCCAGCTCACCAAGCATATCCAGAGCCTCAAGAGGAAAATTCGGAAATTTGAAGAAAAATTTGAACAAGAAAAGAAATACCGGGTAAGGAATCTACATTGTCTCAGAGAGTGTTTTGTGGATCTTTCTCTGTTTCTCTTTTCTTGAGTAACACTCTTGACAATGGACATTTCAGTGCACTGCGACCCACCTCCCCACAAAAAGAAAACTGGGTACTAAAATATTGTCTTTAAGTAGTTGTACAAAGAAGGTGCCATTTAGCAAAGCAGTTTATGAATACAGCATATCTTGATTAGTGTCATCCTTCAACATTCCCATCCCTCTGCAACCCACCCCTTCCCTTTTCTTAATCTGTGGTATGTACAATGAATTCTTGACTTCACTCTCCTCCCTTCTCCCTTTACTTGTCTATTGCTCTCCCCTTGACCTGACTCCCTTGCATGTACCCCTTTCCTAGTGCTGATTTTGTTGGGTTTGGACATAGTCTTTCTAAAAAAAATTATACTATTGGAGCTCTCCAGAGAGTCTATTATGCCTCAGTTAATTCATTTATAATCATCTGCATGCTACCTATGTTTATTTATAAACTTATAGATACATTCTATCTACCACAAATGAGGAAAACCAGGTAACCTTCGTTTCTCTGGGCCTGGGGCTTATTATAATTTGTGTCCTCATCTAAATTTGTCTTGTTTTCAAATGACAGCAATTGACCATTGCTAAAATTTCCTAGGTATACCTTAAAGTGTTATTTCTGAACTTCTTGATTACTCTCCTTCCCTCTCCTCTTTTGCCCACTCCTCCTCTCTCCTCCCTCCCAAGAAACCCTACTGTCACAAAGATCAAAATTTGGAAAGCTTTTGAATTCTGGTTTTATGTTTTTAATTTCTTCTGCCTGCATTCTGGTAAAAACCTATTAAGGACTTAATAGACAGAAGTCTTAATTAGGGAGGGAGCAGTGATTTGTTATCCAGTCACCTCTGTTTAGAGCACTCAGAAGAAAATTTGTACCATCCTTTCTCATCAGACATTAGTCTTTGTGCTAGTTCTGCAGTGATGGAAACAAGAGCTTTGTCTTTTCTCACACAAATCACAATAGTCATAAGGAAGTGTCTTGATGGCTAAAGATACTTTTATTTCCTTTTGTGATGACTGTGACATAAAGAAAAATCATATTCACATGGAATTGCTCAAATATATTGGATATCTGGCAGAAGTCCCAGAACAGCTGGTTATTAGAATAAAGAGAACAGGGAATAATCTCTCATGTATCTTGAAATATTAAAAAACTCACTAAGCACTTGATAGAGAGGCAATCGGAAGCTTCCTGTGAGTGTGTGAAAAATTCCATGGAGGGAGGTAATATTCCACTCCTCCATTCTTCACACACACTACACACACACACACACACACACACACACACACACACACACACACACACACACACACACACACAGAGTACTAAGGAATGGGCTTTATTTTGCAAGATGGAAAAATAATCAGATTGGCTTTAAATACAATTTTAGTCAGGATATTAAAGATTCCTCTCTTTTCCAGAGTCAGGTTGTCACAGCTGCACATTGTCTGTTTTGGGGCTGTATACATTATTAGTCTAAGCTTTTCTTTACAGATAAGGATCTGAGACCCAGTAAAGACTTATAACTTACCTAAGTTATAAGGTTGTGTCCTGTCATCTCAGGTTTAGAGCAGTGAAATAAAGAGGAGTAGATTTTGCCATGGAAGATTAGAAGTAAAATTCCAAGATATGAATATATTGAGGGCTTCAATTACCCTAGGAAAAGTTGATTTCCTGATGGTTGCTTTAGTGTTACTGTATTTAAGATGTCCTCATATGGAATACTGCAGAGTAACAACTAGGGGCTTGATGGGACCTGGTAGTTCTTGAGTCATACTGTTGTGATCTTAAATCACACACACATACATTTAGGAACTTTGTGCATTTGGACTTCATGTTCTGAGTCTAGTTGCCTACCTTAAAGTGTGGTTGATATCAGTAGTGACAAGTTTCAGGGTATTAAATAAAGAATACATGTGTGACGCTTATGACACCCAGAATTGCATGTTTTGTAAAAGAATTTTCCTGATGCTTTTGTCTTGAGGTTTTAAATTGGAGTAGACAACACATTCTCAAACACAGAAGCAGAAGGATAGATGTGGAAGCATTAAGGGGAGGAGGTTCGTGTTTGCTACTGCTTCAATGTGTCTGTCAGCCTTTGATGTAATCAGAGCCTTGCATATCCCAGGAGATAGGACTTCCCCTTGCCCTTCCTGTCAGAGTGTCAGGCTGTGTTTAAGAGGTTTGACTTGTCAAGGAGCTTTAATTGGTTCCTTTTTGTAAGACTTCCCTTCCTGCCAATCTGATTGTGGAATTAATATCCCCCATTGCTAATTTTTGGATACAAACTTCTGTTGGACTTCTGTGCTTTTCTTATACATGTAGGTAATGTACATCTTCTCACCTCTGTTGAAAGTAACCATTTTAGATAACCCTACTCAAAATTATGCTGTTCTCTACATTCATTCATTGAGGACTGAAAAAGACTTCAGCCACATGGCTGTTTTCAGTGAAATCAGAAAAATGTCAGAATTGTCTTTTCTTCCAAATGAATGATGAAACTGAAGCCCAGAGAGGAGAAGTGGTTTTTCCAGAACCACTCAGCAAAGAATCTAATGAAATAACAATTCAGGTCTTTACATAATGTATACAGAATTCTCTATAATGTGTTTTATGAACTATGTTTTGTAGACTACCATTCTACCCAATGGTATTTCCAGCAATGTCATCTGGGCACACCATTTTAATTACATTGAATAAAAATCTAACTATGTAAGTTTTGGTTAAATGACTGTTGAGGTCTACTAAACAAGAATATTTCAATTCAGAAGTCCTGCCATAATGTGAACTTGACTTCAAGTTCTTTTAAAGGCTCTTCTGAGGATGGAAAAAAATAAAAAAAATCTAAAACTGATTCCAGGCCTTACTTTGTCTGGAAATTTAGCCTTAAATTTCCCTTATGTCCTGTGTACAATGATGAAAACTATATTCCAAAGATAGAATTAGCAGCATAGGACAGATTTATGATGCACTGTTCAACAAGATGAATTTCTCACATCAAGGAATTCTCTTGAATATCCTGAGAAACCAAAATGTTGACTGTCCATATAGTCAAGCTGCTACTCAAAGCAAAGTACCATATTCTATAGCAGCAAGTAGCACAATGTACTATTCTAGACCATAGACAGGACCAGACCAGAGATAGGTTCAGTGAGCCATTTGTCGTTGTCCGTGGTCCTGAAACCACGGCTCTTTCGTGAAACCAGTCTCTTATTTAAGATCCCTTAGGAAAGAAACATTATTTTTCTTCCATTTCCTTTCCATCTTGATTTTAAAATGTGTGATATTATACCACTCTATAACAATTCCACATTATGTAGATTAAATACTCTTAATCCCATGTATATTTGGTGATTGTGCCATCTGAGTATTGTTTTTCTTCCTTTGAACTTGGAAAGAATGTGTTTTCCATCTTCCTGTGCCTCTCTTTCATTACAGACTTGTTCATGGTATGGCCTTTGTGGATCCCAAAGGAAATATGACAGAGCCCTAAGGCTTGGTCACTAATAATATACATTTCATACTGTATATTTTTGATCATGTCATGTTGAGCATTGCTATATAGTCCCTTGTATATCCTTAAAGTACTCATTAATCATTTTTAGCCTGCATTTAAGCTGTCATGGTGGCTTTGGCTTACTTATGAATGTTCCTTTCCTAATATCTCACTTGTGTACAAAGTCCACCTCTGAATAGGAATTCAGAAGCAAAATGAATTATTGGTAATGGAAGAGTCATAATTTTCTGAACTCAATTATTACCCTATCTGAGGTGTGATTAACTTCTTGCAGGACATGAATCCCTTCAATGTACATTTGTTGGTGAAGATCACTATTTTGTTGGAAACACTGCTACTACCAACACCTCTGCTAGTGAAAATAAAACCAGTATTAATAGTAGTAGTGGTAGCATCAATAACAGTACAAATACTACTATTAGTAGTATTTGCAAGTCTAGGAACACTTTTATAGTCTTTAGCATGAACCTGAAACCATCTTCAGTGTTTTACAGATATTAATCAATCAATCAATCACAGGGACTCTACAAGGAAGGTAATGTTATAATCCTCATTTAATAAATGAGACAATGAAGCACAGAGAAGCTAAATAATCTGCCCAAGTTCAGACATGTGATTGAATGTCACATTAATGCTTGTGTCTTGAGTCTATAAAAAGAAGATTAGAAATCTATCTCTCTGACAGACTGACAAAGAAAATTTGTCAGGTTTTAGAGACTTGAGGTCTCCTTTGGCTTGGGAAGTTACACCTTAGTTTGTTGTTATTCTCCAACTGGTTATCATCCTAAACCATGTATGTGAGGTACAGGCAAGATATTATCAGTGTTGTATATACTGATAAAGAAAATGGCTTGGCAATAAGCTATGGAGTGTGGGTGCCCTGGCGTGATTAGGAGTATATAAGATTCTGGGTGACCAAGCATGTTTAGAAATAATGCCCATGGTAAAGGTTCAAAGAGCAGAAGAATTCAAGAATGTTTGATCTTGTTTTCTGAAGGTAATTCAGTCGGCTCAGGTTTTCACATTTCTCCCAGTTTTGTTTGTTCCTGGACTATCTTTGTATTTGGGCTATTTAAAATTTTGTTTTTCCTTTGTTCTCTTTCTCTCTACCTCTCTACCTTCTTCCCTCTCTTCCCCTTCCATTTTTCCTTCCTTTGGAAGCCTTCCCATGGTGACAAGACTTCTAATCCTGAAGTCCTGAAATGGATGAATGATTTGGCTAAAGGTCGTAAACAGCTCAAAGGTAAATGCCAGCCAAAGGTCTCTTTTCCCAGAAAAGCAGTTAAAAATAGGATAATGTGCTTCAGGGAATTTTTTAATTCATTTCCCTCTATATTCTCTAGATCTTAGTTTCCTACTTAGACTGGAGGCCATTTTGAAATAAAAAGAGGTCCCAGATTTCCTTTATTCTAAATCCCTACTTGACAAACCTCTTTATGAAGAGATTAGGCCCTCCAGCCTCTAAGTAGAACAATTCACTGGGTTATTGGATTCCTGGATGTTGAAAACAAAAGGGGCCTAGACTCTATATCCTACCACACAGATGACAATGTTTATGCCCAAAGAGAAATGCTATGTACCTTGGATGATGTGGTTCTTTTGTTTCTGAGTTCACCTCTTTTCTTTCCATGTCCCTTTCTGGAGATGGTAGTGTATAAATTTACTTTAAAATCCACTTATAAAGAGCAATCAGCCAGGCATTGGTGGCTCATACTTGTAATCCTAGTTCAAGCCCCAGCACCAGCACACACACACACACACACACACACACACACACACACACACACACACACACACACACACACACACACACACACACACACACACACAAAGGGATATCACTATTTACCAGTAAGAATTATTTTCATCTATGTACCCTGAAAGTTTTAGATATTGGAGTTTTTTTCTAAATTTCTGAAATGGTAGTGATTAATCACTAGGATGGAATATTAATTCAGTGCTATTAAATTGTAATGATGAAATTCATTAATAAAATATGCAGTGTTTAAACGGTAAGCCAGTCTAAAGTCAACAAAAATGAGCTATGTAGTTGAGAAATCAATATAAATGGCTTTATTCACATGAATCTGAAATATAATTCCCTGTTAATTCCCAGGTGGGGCTTTATTTTTTAATTCTTCAGGTTTATATGAAGACACATTGTAATGTGGTCCTTCCTGGGTTTTAAGAACTGACATTAGACAACTTGTGAACTTTGACAAATTGAGGCTGACATTCTTAATCTCCTTTCCTATACCTTCTGTGCTTCTTTAGGGGTCTGCATGACTATTATCTTCCAGAAATGTTTGCATTTCCACAGGGGCTCTTGGTAAACAACACAACTTTCAAAACTTATATCATTGAATTTTTGAATATAGAACTTCAGATGATAAAATGGATAACTGATAGAAACTCTGGGGTCAGACACCACTGGTCTTCCTCTAGTACTGTTCCACTGAAATCTAAAACAATTATTATGACACATGATCCTACACCTCTAGGAGATCCCTGCTTCAAGAGCACTTTGCTTTGAAACTTGATTGAGCACTTATGACTTTGGCTGAGGCTGCCCTTGTCCCATAGAAAGCAATCAAGAACATTACCACTAGGGGAGCACATTCTTGAAAGGGTCCTTTTTATTATCAGGGCCAGTGATTCCTTCTAGTTTATGGTAATTCATGGCATTTCTGTTAGAACTAAAGCTGAAGCTGTCAGAAGAACAAGGGAGTGCTCCCAAAGGCCCAACTCGAAACCTGTCCTGTGAACAACCCACAGTCCCAATGGAAAATGGAAAGCCAGAAGCTGCAGGCCCGGAGCCAAGCTCCTCTAGAGAAGAGATTTCAGATACAACGTTGACAAGCCTGAAGGAGAAAAGAGAGCAACTTCCTTCCCAGGAAGATTCTAAGGTACCTTACACCATATTGTAGGAGTCCAACATTCTGCACAGTATTAAAGAGATCATGCTTTTGACCAGTTTGTTAGAGCACTTTGACAACACAGAAACATCTTTAAGAGACTGACTCCAAAATTCTAGTCCGATAAAGCCCTGGCCATGACCTACATAAGGGTGTTGAGATTGTCTTCTATTCTGGAGGTTATAACGTTATGTGTTGATAGAAAATGGTAAAGACAGTATTTTTATGTCCATTTCTTCCTCAAATAAGCCAATGAACTCAATACTAAGAAATATTACTGTCTGAAAGGACAGAGCTTCAATTATAATCCCTTCTCTGTATGTTAAAATATAATAAAGTCAAGATGAAGAATAACTAGTAAGCAAACTGGTTTTATGTCTACATAAGAATAGGGAGGTATGGTTTCTTGGGGACAGTTGGGTTGGAATTTAAGATTTCTAGTTTAGCCATCTTAGTTTTGAAATCTCTATCAATCAGTAGAGTTGTCATTGAAGCATTAGGATATATGAGCCTGGAGGCTAAAGAAAAATTATGAATTTACAAAGAATAATGATTAGTGTTTATCTGACCAGTCATTCCTCATCCTGCTTATAGTTTCATTTACGTATACCAGGGAACTTTTCTTGTAGTCCTTTATCAATTCTAATAATGGTGTGGTTGCCTTTCAGTTTCTGAGTAAGAATCGCAGCTGCTCCAACATAGCTCTAACTATTCCATAGGTTATTTTGTGACCCTAAACTTTAAACTTCTTACAAATCCCCTAGTGTCTATACGTAACAGATAGTATGGAATACGTTTGCCGAGTGAATGGGCAACTAGAAAGATGAAAAACAGCACATTTAACGTCAGGATGAAATCTTTAGGAAGATGATGGCCTTACCTATTGTTGTACATGATCTGATCATAATGAGGTGACAGTATGTACCAACTTGCAAAAGATTCATGTTGTGTTTCACATTAGAACTTGGGCTCTGCAAGTCAACTAATAGCCAGTGGGTGGTTTCTGTATGTTTATAATCAGGCACATCTGGAGTCTTCTATCCTTTAGTGCCTCTGGGTTCATTCTGTATTTTACAAGTGTATTGACCATATCCATACAAGTATCTTGAATGATATGAAAGTCCTATGTTGTCTCAAATTAGCCAGAATAGTGAGGGGGGAGTTAGGACTGGTATAAGAAACTTAGAATATCACTCAGTGCTTGACTAGAACTTTCCTAATAATATGCTGTTGGCAAGTGAATGTATTATCTGAGATTCAACTTCCTTATATATGAAAAACAGGAAATAGTTATGTCATCATGTGACAATAAAAGGAGATGTCTGTTAGTCACTTTTTGTCATTGTGACAAAATGCCTGAGGAAAACAACTTAAAGGAGGCAAGTTTATTATGGATCACAGTTTTGTCACTTGACTGAGGCATAAGGAGAGATAATTTTGGGGACAATATGGTGGCCAGGAAGAAGAGAACAAGACACTTGAGTAGATCACTTCCTCCAACTAGGCCCCACCTCCCAGTAATCCACTTACTTCAGAGTCAGTCAGTGGATTAATCCAGAGATGTGGGTAGTACCCTCATGATACAAATCACATCCCAACATTGCCTTCAGCTGGGGACCAAACCTTCAACAGATGGGCCTTTTTTCAGGAGAAATGTCATATCTTAACCAGAATATCTTTTTGTTTTTCAGGTAATTAAGCAAGACAAGAATTTAATAAAGCCTCTTTATGATCGATACAGAATCATCAAGCAAATCTTGTCCACGCCTTCCCTTATTCCAACAATTGTAAGTAATGATAATTGCACCACTGAAATCTTTACTGGTGTTTGCATTAATGTTTAGTTTGTATCATGTGATAGCACTATGAGAATTATAAAATGGCTTTCTTGTGCATATATATCACTGATACCAGTCATTTTTAAAAGCAGAAATATGGAGTACTGAAATAGTAGTACTGAAATTGAGTTAGGCTATTTTTTAATAAAGGATGGACATATGGAACTAGTATAAGCACTACAAATCCTCCTCTATTAACATCAAAACAGCCACTTGCTAAAAATTATAAAATAGCATGTTAACAAATGAGAGTATATTTTATCTTTTTAATTATTTTAAGAGAATAATGCTCTCCATTGAGTAAACATCATTTAAAATGGAATTGATTTTTAGAATTCCCTGCAAGAAATTTTTTGGTTGTTTTAATTACTAGAACAGGTTAAGAAGTAATCCCACTTTGCTTTAGTCTTCAAAAATCTCTTCCTTAAGTTTGTCCATTTTATAAGTATCCTGTCTATGTGAATGTGACCTTCAGTGGGACCTAACTGAACGACAGGTATATGTAGTCTATCTCCTCCTAACCCACATCACTAGTGTAACGCCATACCCCTAATCTGAGTAATAGGATATACAATAACCTGTTAGTGCAGTCCAGATTGGACAATATCCTAAAGTCTGTGTATTCCTTCACCAGCAAATACAAAGGAACATGGTAAGCATTTTAGCTAAACATGGTGGCCTCTTTACACTTTTGACTTTATAGAGTTTATTATTAGCTTTAAGTAGTTGTACAAAGGAGTTGCCATTTAGCAAAGCAGTTTCTATCTTCAGCTCTTGATAGTTTCCATCCCAGTTCTCAGTGGATTACCTACTGGTTTTCATGATGTCTTTTATGGTTCTTCTCTCCAGTTTTGCACTCTCCAGAGGTACACCGCATTTAGTAACTTTATTGAATTCTGTCTGTTGTAAGCAGGAGGAAGAGGACTCTGATGAAGACTGTCCACAGGGAAACCAACAACCTTCTTTACCAGATTCAGTGTCTCACCTTCCTGTTGGTGATCACCTCACCTACTCTAGTGAGACTGAGCCTGTGAGGGCCCTGCTAGCTGATGAGAAGAAAGAAATAAAACAGCCTGCCCTTTCCATGTCTAATTTACATGAGGCAACCATGTGAGTGTAAATCCTAAGTGTGGAGTCTTTTAACTCTGTCAGTTCTAGGTCATTTATATGAATGTAAAAACTTCAGGAGATCTCTTGGACTCTCTAAAAAGTGCTATCTAGAAGAGAGTAGCTCTAAAAGCACAATTGGATGTCCCTAATTATTTTATTTCAGGATTTGGTAAAAATTTATAGGCATTTATTTAACCCTTAGAGTAGAAGGTAAGGCCATGAAGAACCACAGCTCTCAGTAAAGCCCTTAAAATTCCATAAATGTAAATGTGTGCTTTCCTTTAATCATACCTCTTTTCAATAAGATTTTGACACAGGTCTAACCCTTTACAGTGTAGTAGAGATGATCACTGCAAATACTTGACACAGAGAGACTTAAGATCCTGTATGGGTCAACAATTGTCAGACCCTTAAAATCCTACTCCATTGCATTTTGATGAAATAATTTCTCTAGGCTGGTAATTGCCTAGACTTTAAATGAGTTGTTCATTGTCTCCTAATAGCCCCTCAATCAAGAGCAATTTAGATTTTTTTAAGATTGCCATTATTTGGCACCTGGCATCCTTTTGATCATTTGGTCTTGTTTGGATTATATATTACAGCCCAGATTATGAAAATTTAACATGCATTGTATAGAAAATACCTCACAGAGGGATAAGGTAATAGTCTGACTAGGTGAGATTTTTTTGAACTCATTGAAAACAACAATTTTTATTTTTCTTTTTTTATGGAGGGGGGGTTGTTCTGAATTATGACAGTCTGAACTGTTTTGGAAGGAGAGAGTGAGAAGTTTTTGGTAAAATCTATGGAATAATCTCTTAGTAAATGCCCATGTATAATTTCAAACTTCAGAGTCTCATAAGCATATATAAGATCTATTATCAAGTGAGTAGAATTTGCAATAGCTTTTGATTGGTTTACAATTTCATTTCCAAGCATTTTGTATTCTCTTCATTCATTCTCTAAATTCTTTGGAATTCTTTTCCAAATCATTCCTTGAAATCCTTCTAGTTGACTTTTATTATTTCAGTCTCTTCAAATACTGATGATCTATATTGCATCAACATGTCTGTACCTTCCCCTCATCTAGTCATAGTAACATCATTTCTTTCAATAGACTCAATGAACTTGTCTCTGTCCTTTCTCCTTTCTCATGATTACCTGTTTCCACCATGCAATTTCTAATACTATGTTTGACATATTTCTTTAAAAGTTTTCAGTTAAAAACAAGTTTTGAACAGGTAATGTGCTCATTATCTTTCTAGTATGCTGAGTAATTGTGAAAAAAATATATATGTTGCTTGATATAGGCCTGTACTTCTTGATCATCTCCGAGAAACTAGGGCTGACAAGAAAAGACTTCGGAAAGCCCTAAGAGAATTTGAAGAACAGTTTTTTAAACAAACAGGAAGGTAAGTGTGTCCAGAGAGATTTTTTTCAAAGATCATGTTTTCTAGAGAACTTTATTAAGAAGGAATTGTAATGTTTTTGCAGAAACAATCACTTTAAGGACTAAAACCCCTATTTTACATAATGAATTTTATTGTAATTGTTGAATTTAATGCTTTAAAGTGTATTTTTTCATTTTATATAACAACTTTGCTCTCTGCTTCTTAGCTGCACCAGTTATTCCATACCTATAAAATAATAATTCTCCTTTTAAGTATCTCTTTTAAAAGTCAGTATCTATCCATAATTATTTCATTTCAGCATTTAGTAAAATATATAGCCATTTATCTGTTCTTTAAATCTTCAGTTGTACCTTTTGGTTCTCTATGTGTGTCAATCCAAATCTTAAATGCTCCGTTAGCTTCTTATACCTTTTAAGTGTCCCACCAACAAAATCATGCATTTGTAACCAAGAGTTGAAGGATGATCTACTTTTGAAGAGCCAGACAATATCACCTAGCTATACTGACCTACTTTTGTAAGATGAAATGCCTTGAACCCTGGTATAATCTGGGAAGCTACAGCTATCATGTGGGACATCAATATTTAAAAAAAAAAAACAAGTATATGTAACTTTTCCAAAATCAGTTTTTAATTAGCAGAGTAGAAATCAAAGTCTTCTTTGGGATTCTGATAATGGTTAAAGTCACTGATATACTGACTCCTTAGTATTCTTCTCCATTGAGGTATCTTGCTTTTTTAAAACTGCTTTAATTCAGCAGCCTGAGGAGTTCCCTGACAGAGAGGGACTATTTTCTACCTTAAAACATTCAAGTTTGGTCTACTTACTTTTTAAGTCTTGGCAGCATTTCCCCTTTAGCTCATCAGGCTATTCAATGTGAGGAACTATTAAGTGAGAAACTGAATAAATGTATTTTATTTTCCACTTAAGAGTCTTCCTTTCCAATTGATTCCTACAAGTCCAACTTATTTATCTTTCTGGTAATGTTAGCTAAGGTACTGAGAATTGTTAGGAGCTAAATTTAGTTACTTTGTTTTCTTTCTCCACATATTCTTTTTTGTTGTTGGTGGTGATGGTGGTGGTCGTGGAGCTCGAACTCTGGGCCTGGGCACTGTCCCTCAGCTCTTCAGCTCAAGGCTAGCACTCTACCACTTGAGCCACAGTGCCACTTCCGGCTTTTTTCTTTTTGCTTATGTGGTGCTGAGGAATCAAACCCAGGGCCTCATGCATGCTAGGCAAGCGCTCAACCACTGAGCCACCTTCCCAGCCCCCATATATTCTTCTTTGATGAAACATTCCTGAAACGCTCCCTATAAAACATTCGTGTAATAGTGACTTTGTCTGGACTGTCTGCTATATATTATGAACACATATGTGATTTACATTCAAGTATCTGGTCTGTTTTCCAGTAGGTAAATATTTGGGGAGATGTTTTTCAGAATCCTACATTTAAATAGTCTTTTCTAATCAGAAATGAGTTAATTACTTTAAAATGTGCACACATCTTTTCACAACAAATTTCTATTTTTACCTGTTTGAACCCATGATTTTACCTTAATGAGTTTGAGAAATTCCTAATAAGCTAATATTCCTACGTAGTGAATTTGTAGTGTTTCTTGGCATGTTTTTTGACAGTTTATTATTTATACATCTAACATTCCAATGTAACTTCAACACCTAAACCCACTTCAGATATGCTTGTATGTTATAGGTGAGGTTGTATGCCCTCTTGTGGTGATCCAGTTCATCTAAATGTGAAAGTAGTGAGTTATTACAATTAAAACATCTGAATGGCTAGGAAATATGGCCTATTATTTCCTTGTTTCCCTGAGATTTTTTTGAAAATTGGGAATGCCTATAGAGTGAAATAACCATGCAAATGAATTGCTAAAAGTATTAAGTCACTGTAAAGGTTCTTGGTAGTATGGTAGGAACATTTATTTAGTAGACTGTATATTTATTAAAATCTATCATTGATATATGTCTAGTCCTAGTTTATAATTAGGGTATAGAAGAAAACAGCTGTAATTTAGACTCAAATTTCAATCAAGAAACAGCTTAGGGACTGGTACACTTCACATCAGCAGACAGGTATCCTAATTACAAGAAAAGTTGGAAATGTTTGAAGCTTATAAGACAGCCATTAGACTTTTCTTACCAACATAACTTTATGAATTATTCACTCATTAAAATTTCTGTGACATTTTCAAAATAGTTGCTATTTTAAACAACTTTTTCAATGTAAGGGCTAAACAATCTTCATAGGTATGGAATCTTGGCAACTAACTTAAAAATGACAAAGAATGCTTTAAAGCTTTTAGCATTTTTTCCCTTAGATCTTATCTCTTGCTTCATGGTTATATGTCTGAGCACTGGACCACATATTTGCAAAGTAGCTATTACATTCAGTTTCTCAGGGCATTATCATTTAGAAACATGAGGAGATAAAAAAGACATAATAAAAAAAGTAGAAGCAATTTCCTGTAATTTTGATGTATGGATTATAAAAGTATGCTTAATGACAATTCATTGTGAACAACAGATTGTATTTTGTGTTTTGCAGAAGTCCACAAAAGGAAGACAGGATACCAATGGCAGATGAGTACTATGAATACAAGCACATAAAAGCTAAACTGAGACTATTAGAAGTCCTCATTAGCAAGCAAGATGTGGCCAAAACTATTTGAAGTTCATGAAATCTTTACCACTTTCATACCAGTTAAACTTATGTTCCTCTGCCATTCCTGCTAAGAAGTTTTGATATAATGAAAATGGAAGCACTTTAGTGTATATTAACTATTTTTAAGAAGGAATAGTATAATTACATGCAAGGAGAAGGGATTTAAATGGGGAAATGTAATAGACATCCAGCTACTTGGGAAAAATCATGGTAAATATAGTTATTTCAGAAATATCTAGTATTTTATTAATCTAAATGACAGATAGCCAGGCCACTTGTAAGGGAAAGTTTAGTGTCCAAAGATTATTTTTGATGATATATGGAAAACAGCATGTTAGATCAGTGAGAATGGAAAAATCTGCTTCTCATTTCATATAGGAAGGAAAACAGCTAGTAAGGAATGTAACTAATTTGAAATTTTTAAGTGATTTTAAAGTGAAATAACATCTGCTACCTTGTCTTTTAAGTCTGTTAGGCTTTTAGTACCTTGAAATATACTAGAATGTGTCACTGCTAATTTTTTATTTCTATAAAAATAGCACATTATTTTATGTTTTTGGAAACTTTACATTTCTGGTTACCAAAGTTCTTTCTGATAGCATGTACATTGTGAATTATCTTTGTCTATAATTGACAGATGTTTATATTACAATATTGTATTAAAGGTTTAAAATAGGTATTTTGGATAGATGTGTCTACAGTATACTCTGATGTGACCATAGAATTATTGCTAATCTTTTTGTTTACTATATCTAAAATTATATAACTATTTTTCCATTTGGAATATGCATTTTTCTTAATGTTCCAAGGTCTATTCTTTGTAAAGTAGACTTTTTCTCATGAAATGTAGTTATTCATTCTGTATAAAATGAAAGGTTTGATAATTGTCTGCCATGACACCTTGGAAAAGAAGCCAGACAGAACATTTTTTGTTTCATTATCTTTGTGTATCTTCTTTTGTTATTTCATACTAACAGACATTTGTTTTATTTTGCTTTTGTGAAAACAAGATATTTTTTCTCATTACCAACCATGTTTGTATTTCTATTTTCTGTAATGTTTAAGCATGATATTGAAGAAACTCACACTTTCATGTAGCTTAGATGAGAATATGGATGATTTCAGAAGCAGACTATTTCAGAGGCTTAATATTTTCTCTGTATTTACCTAATATTTTATAACTTTTATGAATCAGAATAATTAATGTCCTTCATAAATTTGTTTAATTGAAGTCATCTACTTGGAACAGGACAGATACACAACTATTTGAGGTTTACAAATTACATCTTTGATAAGGGAAATGGTTTCATGACATGTATACAATTGCTATTAAAATGTAACTATATATTCTATATGACTGTAAATATTTTATACAACCATACAAATAAAATATTTTTCTATTATATTTATTATGTTGAAACACAGTAGTTGCTTCCTGTTAGCTAATATAAATAACATAAATAACACTGTCAAACAACAAGTTGGAAATGCTGACCATTCTAGGCTTCAAGATTTAACTCATGCTGCAATTACACCCTTTCATGCGGTTTGGAGTTATCCCAATATTTGTTCAGTAGATTAAAATGAACGCATATTTAAACAACATTTATAAGCCATTATTTTGTGTTCTGCTAAAGCGGCCTATATAATTGTTTTGTTATGTTTGGCATAAAGAAAAAATAAAAACTTTGCAGCATCTAGGCAAATAAAGTGTCAGAAGGAGAACTTAGGATATTCCATCACTGAAAGTAGTGGAAAGGGTGGGGAATAGGAAACACTAAAATGGTTCTGAATGACATTTGAAAAGTGGTTTGCTTTTGGTGACAGCGGCATGTGCATGCTTCATGGAAAACATTTGATGATGAAAATGAACAACAGAGGATCAATACTCCTAGGGGAAGACAAGGGACTGAGTAAGAATAAGAAAAGTGGGCATTAACGTCCAACACTTATGTTACAGGTTTTGCAGCTGGGATCTTTCTTTGCATTTGCAGTAGACAAACTCATGAGCTGATGACCAGTAATTTCTGCCACGGTGCCCAGAGAAAGATCCACAGGGTCAGTGTAAATGACTTCTAAAATGACATCCTGGGCATGGTGGTATACCAGTACCCCATCTTCTTCTGTACAGGTCAAAAATTTATTTTCCTTGGAATTTAGCTGAGGAAGGCGCTGCTTACAAAATTCATCTCCTGGTGATCCCACAGGGGCAATAACAAGAATCACATAATGGTAAGCAGTGTACATACAGTAGAAGTCCCCAAAGTATAAGTTAGTATTGGGGTTAAAAAGTTTCTCTGCTGCAATTTCAAACCTGTATCTTCCATAGGGTGAATCCTGGGGTGGCTTCCCAGTATTGAATTCAGTGCTGCAGCTGAAGAAGATGCCTTCTAATTTTCCACTGATAGGGGAGCCATGGCTACCACTATTATCCTTGACTGAGGGCTGCATAGCATTCCCATGGTGTTCTCTACCAAAGAAAAAGAAATGACCAGTGCTTAGTACAAATATGCTAAAAACAGTCCAAAAGACAACCATCTATTGTGATGAGCCTGAATTATCATCCTATTACAACATCAAGGAAATGCATCTTTTGATATTATCCATCTTTTGACAATGACTAAATTCTAGCCTTGAACCTAAGGTAAAGATGATCTGCCACTACCCATCCTGTGGCTCCAGAACAATATCTGCTGACTGATGTTAGAGGCCCAGGAATCTTCCATATCTATCCTGAGAATACTAGGGAACAAATCCTTTATGTCCTGTGGCTTGGGGATAGTGGCTACAGGGAACACAACCCCTGGTGTCACATGTGCTTGGCCTAAGGCACTTGGGGACAGTCCTCTACACATTTCATACAAGAGAGTGGCAGCTGCTATCATATGACTCAGGACACACACACCTTTAGAAGCTGTTGACCACTGCAAATTCGTACAGCTATCTTAATGAACTAATGAAGTCTAGACTCTGAGGCACTCATAGACATTGTGGATATTAATTAAATGCCAATCATATATAGACAAAGCTTTTAAGAGATCCTCTATAATAAAACGTAAGGCACCTAGCCAACTGACATCCTATGTTACATATCCCATCTAAATGAGAAAAATCTTTTCTTATAAAACCTACTTTATAACATGAACACTAATACAGCATGAAATGGAATAAGACAACTCCACAGGAAAACAATTCTTCAGAAATAGATTCTACCAAGTAGGTGTCAGTGGCTCACACCTGTAGTCCTAGTTTTTTTACTCAGGAGGCTGAGATCTGAGGACTGCAGTTTGAAACCAGCCCAGGGAGGAAAGCCTGTGAGACTATTATCTCCAATTAACTATGAAAAAACTGAAAGTGAAGCTGTGCATCAAATAAGAGTGCTAATCTTGAGAAAAAGGCTCAGAGACAGCATCCAGGTCCACAGTTTAAGCTCTAGGACAACACAAAAAGATAAAAATAAAAAAAGAAATATTCTACATTGAAGGAATCTATAAAATATCTGAAAAATAATTCAAACTAATCCTAAAGTAGCTCAGTGAGATGCAAGATTATATAAATATATAAATGAGAAAAATTCAGGAAAATTCATGAAAAGATAAATTTATATCAGAAACCTTCAAGCTAAAAATTCCAAGCAATGAGACGAATAGAGGCAGGAATGATGAGTGAATACAGTCATACTAGTCAATGTGCACAGGTGAAAACAGAACTAGGAAACTTGAGGAAATGAGTGTGGATTGGGATAGATGGGACAGACTGGGATAGAGGGAAGAAGAATGAAAGAAGTAATACTGATCAAGATGCAGTGTACATTTAAATGGACATTTTAAACCCAAACCCCTCTGTACAACATCTGAAGATACAAAGAATTTCAAGTAATGAAAAAAAACTGTTGAAAACAAAGCACTATTGACAAATTGTATTCATGCTGTAGCAAGTATATTTGCTTCTATATAATTCCTCAAGATAATATTTACATGCATTTCAATCCACTACTATCATTTTTGAAAATTCACTAAAAGTTAATTCCCTTATTAGAAAACACCTCTTTCATGCTGATAAATTGGAATGAAATCATACAATGTGTACAATAATTACTCATAGGCCAGGTACTCTGATCTCTTGCCCCTCCTCTTCTTGGAAGCAATTTTAAAAACACTTTTCCTGTCTGAAGAATACGGAAAAGCACAGCGAAACACTGACCTCCAGTGGCCACCCAAAACAGACATTTGCAAATACTCCCTGAATTCAAACAGCCCCAAAGAAGTAATATTCATCTTGTTAATGTACTGCTTATTGAATAGTAAGAAAATAGTAAAATTCTACAATAGTAGAATTTTATTTTCAAATTTTATGCTCAAATGCCTGAGTGTATAATTTGCAATTAGCAGTTGGTGAACACACTATATGATATTCAGTTTATTCTCTAACTTAGGTGAACAATATCTACCAGGATTATACATAATCTAGAGTACTTTTTACCAGTTTAGAGAATGCTGAACTAAACTCTGTATAAGATAGTCAAACAAATGACAGAAATGTTTTTACTATGAAAACATGTAAAAATTTATATTATAAAATACTTTCTAAAGAACACAGATATCGAAACTATTCTTTCTCTATACTTCCCTTTGCATTTTCCATAGCTTATATAAACATGGAAGTGTAATTCTGATTTAAGAGAAGAAACAAGAAACTAGAGAAGTATGTATGAATAAAAACATCTCAAAGCTTCCTAACATTTTTGAGAGACCAGCTTCAATTTATTTTATCCTTTTTTAAAAATTTATTTTAAAGATGATAAAGGGGTGTTTACAGTTACATAAGTAAGGCAATGAGTACATTTTTTTTTTTTTTGGTCGGTCATGGGGCTTGAACTTTGGGCCTGGACACTGTCCTTCAGCTCTTCAGCTCAAGGCGAGCGCTCTACCACTTGAGCTACAGCGCCGCTTCCGGTTTTCTGGTGGTTTATTGGAGATAGGAGTCTCACAGTCTTTCCTGCCCACGCTGGCTTTGAACCGTGATCCTCAGATCTCAGCCTCCTGAGTAGCTAGGATTACAGGTGTGAGCCATCAGCGCCCAGCTGAGTACATTTATTTTTAAACAGTTACCCCCTCTATTTTTTTTTTAAAATATACAATCCTATCAAGAATATCCTAAGAGTCTCAAGTAAGAACAAGGACTTAAAAAAAAAAAAAACTAGGGCTGGGATGTAGCTCAGTGGCAAAACGCTTGCCTAGCAAGTGCAACGTCCTGGGTTCGATCCCCAGTACCAAAAAAGAAAAGACAAAAAAAAAATACAGTTAAAAAAAACCAAACAAACAAACAAACAAAAAAAACTAAACTAGGTATGGTATGGTAGCTCAAATCTAGGAGGTGGACCCTGGAGGAAAGGAGTTATAGTCTAGTCTGGGCAACAAGTACTTCCCAAGACTCTATCTTTAACTAATGGCTTGGTTGTGGGGCATATACTCTAGCTACAGGGAAAAAGCAATGGCTGTGTGCAGTAGTATGAACCTGTCAGCTCCACATATGGAGGACTGCAGCCTAGGATCAAGTGGTAGAACGCCTGCCTAAACATGGTCACTGGAGAGAGAGGAAAGAGAGAGGAGAAACTGGGAGAGGGGGAGAGAGAGAGAGGAAGAGAGGGAGAGAAAGAGGAGACAGAGAGGAGAGGGGAGACAGAGAGACGAAAGAGGTATTAGAACTAACACACTATTTGCCATTTAAAAAGCCTTAGTCTCACTTTAAAACTCCTATTTATCCTATTTTTTTCTACGAATACTGAAGTGCTGCAAGTATTAAAACTACCACAGAGAGAGTTCTTTTAACTATTTGAGAACTGATTCAAGGGAAAAACATTGGATATCTTAGAAAAACAAATTAATGGAATCATTAAAATTCTAAAGCAAACAAAGGAAATCATGCTCATGAGCAATCAATTCAGGATAAAAACTAAAATTTCACTTAGACAAAAACCTGCATATCCTATGTGATTTATCGTAGTATTCTATAAAATGGTTAACTTTTTTTATTTTTTATTTATTTATTTATTTTTGTAAACATACTCTACAGAGGGGTTACAATTACATGGGCAAGATAATGAGTACATTTCTTATCAAGCATTGCAGCCTCCTCCTTTGTTTACCCTTCACATCCCTTCCCACCCTCCCCCTGCTCCCCCACCAAATCCCTCCCCCCAAAGTTGTAAAGGTCTTTTTCGACATGACAACTTGTACTTCTCATTGTTGCATTGGGTCTACCTGTATCGTTATTTAAACGACTTGTTTTTCCCCTTCTCCTCCACAGATTATACGGACATCAAATATAGTGAAAGCAGGGGTTATACTGTGGGGGAGGGACATACAAAGCAACAAAGAACTAATCTTATAAATGTGTTAGAAACAAATGCATGAAAGAAAACAAAACATTTAAATACATATCTAAGGGTTCATAAAATGGTTAATTTTTATCTTCTCATTACAATGCCTTAAAGCGACCAACAAGAACATAAAATTAGAGGAGTCAATATGAAACATGACATTTGCATTATTGGAAATGAGAAATGTTTACATTAAATGCTCATCAATCTCAACACCAGAGGTTTAGTGTCTTCCAACCAAATACACAAGAATTTACTACATAATTATGGTAAGGAATCTAAGTGAAATGGAAAAAATACATATATGACTTTTCTGGGAAATAAAAGTATAACTATTTTGAAAAGAAACCCAGAACTGAAATTTGACAGAACTAGTTTCCAGGAAAACATGGACCTAGAATGTAGATTCAAACTTAGAAAAGCAAAAACAAATCATTAAGTATTTTTATTCTTACCTAATATAGTCAAAATATTCTTTGTGCTGGTTACGATAAAAAACAGAAAACTTAAGCATACGTCCTCCAATCACTTCAGCCTTCTCCAACAGCTGTGTTAGATGAACTTTTGAATAGTCTGAAATATTTTTTAAAAGTCTGTCATTAAAATTACAGCAACCAGTGCAGGCAAAAATTCATTGTATATGCCACAGAATTGAGGAAAATAAGGGAAGGGGTGGGGTGAAGTGGGGTGAAGATGTTGAATGGATGATACAGATCAAGATGCATTGTATACATTAACTGCTTTGTTAAGTGGCAAAAAAATTCAATACACAACCTAAAAACTAAGACAAATGAGGAAGGGATGGGTTGGATGGGGTGGGTAAGAATGTTGAAAGAGGCAACATTGATCAAGATGCACTGTTTTCACAACTGCTTTGTTGAATGAACTCCTTTGTACAATTAAATACAATAAAGACACTAAAATATAGCATCTAAAAAGAACAATATTTAATAAACTGTATATTACTAAAAATCACCTGTAAAATTCAGTTTAGTGAATAGGAAACTGAATCTTATAAAGAAAACTGTATCTGTTTTTTAAAGATCCATTTTTTCTTGCTTTAAAAATATTTTTCTTATGGTTTATAGTTGTTTCTTAGAATATTCATGCACTATTTTCTCTGAAAAATTCTGAAACATTTACTCAATAACTCTTCATAGCTCAAGTAATACCATCAATGACATACCAGCCTTTCTACGGTCAGCAAATTAATCAAATAAGTTTATTATCGTCAAGCAATAGCAAAATTGGAAAGAATATTGTTTGTTTAATTTGTTCTCTAAATCTCTGAAGTTGACAATGTAGACTAAATATAGCCATCTTACTGAAACAGAAATTGAGACTTGTCTAAATGTGTTCATATAGTAACTAACTTAAAGACATGGTCCTTGTCTCCTAGTTGATGATCTTTGGGAATAAAAGACATGAAAATCACATGTTAACTGTCAAATTAACCTATTTATATAAACCACCTTTTCTGTTTTATAATTCAAGACTGCTGTCAAACTCATGCATCAGAAACTAAGAAAAATCTGGATATCTAAGATCTGAACAGATCAAGTAAAACTGTTTACTTAATGTATATGCAACACAACCCAAAATTATTCAGAATATAAAATGTATGAAGGACTATGAAAATGTAGATGATCAAATTCACAGATGAAAGTATATTACTCTTCTGGACAGTGGTGGCTCATTCCTATAAACCTAGTTATTTAGGAGTCTGAGATCTGAAGATCGAGGTTCAAAGCCAGCCCAGTCAAGAAAGTCTGTGAGACTTTTAAATCTCCAATTAGCTACAAGAAAATCGGAAATGGTGCTGTGGCTCAAAGTGGTAGAGCACTAGCCTTGAGTGAAAATGTCAGGCCCTCAGGTTAAGCCCCATGACCAACAAAAAGTAACCAAATAAAAACTACAATACTGGTATTGTCATGGTGAGAATTGCTGCCTTTGTTACAGATTAAAAGTAAATTATCTGTGGTATTCTATTTTCTTTTATTTCCAATAGTAGGTCATACTGCTTAATAAATGTGTAAATCAGTTATCATTTAAAAAAAAAGCCAAACAGCTTTCCAAAAATTTAGAGTCAGGTTTACAAAGTACAGGTTTCCTTTTAGATGTGACTGATGAAAATAACAAGGCAAAATAATTTATAGAAAAATATCTGCAGTTCATTTAAAAGTTCATATGTTCCTTATCTATCCTTGCTTTTACAAAGATGATTCATTGTCATCTTTCCATGCATGTATATAATATACATACAGAATTAGAATTTTATCCTTTAACATGTCCAAGAAACTTTTACACTGAGCTTAATTTAGATTAATAGACAATAGTAGATATTGGAATAAACCAGGAGTTAATGATATAAGCACCAAAATAATGTCAAAAAGAGGCTGAGTAGGAGGTGGGGGGTAAGGAGCTACTAAGCAACCTGCAACAGGTGAAGCAAATTTTTTAAAAAAGATTTTTTACAACCTTTTATTTTGAAAGTTTCTTCTTACCACTTTGTTTTTTCTAATTAGGAAGTAATCATAATTGCTGAACTACATGCTCAATAAATACTTGTGTCTTAAATGAGTAAATAGATGAATAAACAGACAAATGAGATGAATAGCAGTATTTCCAAAGGAAATATTGGAACATTCTAATGGAATAGTAATTTCTCCAATAAAGGGCATAGACTACCCACATCAGATTTCCCAATTCCAGAGATTGCTTTTTTAATGACTCAAAGACACACACATACAGGACCACAATTTAGAGATAAATGTTCTAAAGCTTTTGCAGCACTCAAGTGAAAAAAATCCAATAACATTTCCATTAGGCTCAGTTATTGAGATTTGCCTCAATTACCCTAAATTGAAAAGGGTGTTATATTCTTGGTTTCCTTCCTTCAATATCTATGAAAATCAACAAATTGGAAAGAATATACAAGAGGCCTCTCACAAAACAAAGCTCAAAATATGCTGAGTATATTTTCAAATGACATGAATTTTTATTTGCAAAGTTACACTTGGCAAAAGTCAAACTATGCATGCAGCATAAAAGTCATTTCATGCTCACTTGTGCTATAGAGATATTGTTTATTGTGTTGTACAGTACTGATGACAAGGCAAAACTACCAGTGCAATCCTTATATGCCTTATAATTACAAAGAAGCAAATTATTTTTCTTGTAATTAGCTTTCTAGGAACCTAAGGTTAACTGAGGATATTTTAAAATTACCTGCTGTGCAGAATTCTATAATTTCACTCCATTCAGAAACAACATAATCACCATCAACTTGTTTTGAGGCAGTCTGCACTGCTACTGTATATTCAGTTCTTGGGCTTAAAAACCAGTGTCCACGAACAGTCATAGGCAAGGGAACAGCTTTTGCCACCAATTTTGTTGGAACATCCTATGAAGAGAAAAAGCAAGGTAAGGAAGTAAAAGAAAGGGAGGAAGAGAGGGAACAAAAGGGAAGAAGGGGAAAAGGGAGGAAGGAACATTAAAATGTAATTTTTAATCAACTTTAAACCCCTAGGTGACAACCAAATGTTCATGTTTTTATAAACACTTAGTAATTATTACATGTAAATCTGTGTTTCCATAATCAAAAACTGAGGCCTATAATGATCAAGAGACATGCCTAATATTGTATAGTCCGATGATGTGTTTTTCTTTAGTATATTGTGCTTTTCTGTAAAAGTATGAGCTCCTCCAAATATAATATTCTCGTGAGAAAACTTTAAAAGAGAAAAATAAAAAATAATTATTAAAAATACTACATGTGCTTTTAGTTTATATGACATCACTTTTAAGAAATTAGCCTAATTTGGCATACTGATTATGAAGTCATAATTTTACTTTTTGAAAATTATTTTTAATAAGCATATTTCATTTTCTTTCAAAATTCATTAGTTTTATTTATTTATTTTTATTTTATTTTATTTTTTTTACTATGTGAAGTTATTTTTTTCTTTTTTTATATTTTATTTTATTTTTTTGTGAACATACTATACAGAGGGGTTACAATTACATGTACATTTCTTATCAAGCATTGCAGCCTCCTTTGTTTACCCTTCACATCCCTTCCCAGCCTCCCCCCCCACCCAATCCTCCCCCCCACCCCGCACCAACGTTGTAAAGCTTGTTTTCGACATGACAACTTGTCATTAGTTTTAAATTCACATATAAATTAGATTCTTCCCAGTGTCAAACATCATTTAAATCAGTAGTAAGAATTTCCATTTCTCTTAAAATGTTCTCATAATAAAAACTTTTTTTGTTTTGTTGGTCATGGGACTTGAACTCTGGGCCCTGGCTCTATCCCTCAGCTCTTCGGCTCAAGGCAAGCTCTCTACCACGTGAGCCACAGAGCCACTTTTGAGTTTTTTTGATGGTTAATTAGAAATAAGAGTCTCACAGACTTTCCTGCCCAGGTGGGCTTTGAACTGTAATCCTCAGATCTCAGTCTCCTGAGATGGTGTGAGCCACTGATGCCAAGCAACAACATTTTTAAGATGCAAATAAATCTAGATATTCGTTCAATTTTTACCTTGTGTTTAAATTTGTTGGAGTTCTTGTTCTCTTTCTTGTTGAGGTCAATGAAATAATGTGTAATACGGTCCTTTGATTTTGAATCCATTTCCCATGAAATCTTGAATGAGTCACATGTAATATTGCTTATTTTTATATTATGTGGTACAGGAAGTTCTTCCATCTCTGCTATGCCACTGTCTTGTGATTTGTTACCTGTCATAATACAATACACAGAAAATTAGCTTTCAACTATGAATTTTTCCAATTTTTTTAAAATTGTATTTTTATTTTATTTGAGAACATACTGTACAGAGGGGCTACAATTACATGGGCAGGATAATGCATACATTTCTTACCAAGCATTGCAGCCTCCTCCTTTGTTTACCCTTCACTTCCCTTCCCCGCCTCCGAATTTTTCCAATTTTAAGTGGTAAACATTTCAAAACTCAAAAACTTCCAAAATTCAATTTTAATAAAATAAAATAATTAATAAAATAATTTAAATGCTAATGATAGCAAAGAATGTTTTACAGTGTCATATGGCATTGATGACTATATTTTCTATTTTATTTCCAATTTTGTTTTATAGAGTAAAAACGAATTGATGTTCCTTCTACCTTTTCAATCTATTAAAGATTATCTTTCAAAGTTAGATTCCCTTTGAAAAGTCTCAAAGGATCACTTTTTTTCCTCCCTACAAAAATCCCTTCCATTAAAAAAAATTTAAAAAGCATGAGAGGTAGCAATGAGAGACTATAAAAATTGTTCTTCTGTCACTCTGGAAAAGTTATATATAAAAACAGCATGCATTACAAAGCCTTATCCTTCCATTTAGAATATTGCTTATATCCTAATCTCAATATTATTTCTTTCCCACTGTATGAATAAAATGTAATTATTTAATAAAACATAGTTTATATCTATTTATTAAAA
This sequence comes from Dipodomys merriami, assembly GCF_024711535.1. Classification (NCBI taxonomy): domain Eukaryota; kingdom Metazoa; phylum Chordata; class Mammalia; order Rodentia; family Heteromyidae; genus Dipodomys; species Dipodomys merriami. Next base: position 26,799,777 of record NW_027202715.1, read on the forward strand.
AGCATACAACAGTTATTCAACATGTGTAAATAATATTATAAAAAACATATAATATGTAAATATGGAATATAAATAACAAGTATTATAAATATAATATATAATTTACTCTGTCAAGGTTTGGTGTAGGAATCACTTCCCTGTAGAAACACTAATTCTGAATGTTGATAAAAATATATAAGGCTAAATAAAAAAGCTGATGGCCATGTGATTGACCTCCAGATTGACTTTTCTTCTTTCTTCCACACCTACTGCTGATATGAAACATCTAAAATTTCCCATTTTATTAAATGCTTGACCCATATTGTCTCATCTGAAAAAATTGTATTGTAGCCAGAGGAACCTGATGGCATCTGGAAACTAATATACACACATAAAATATACACACATACATATATAGAGAGGGAGGGAAGGGGGAGGGAGGGATGAAGGGGGGAGGGAGAGAGAGACTCTTTTTAACTTACTGAGAAACTGCCAGACTATTTTCCAAAGAAACAGTACTTCTTGATAATCCATTCAACAATGTGTAAGGATTCTTAATACTTTTTATTATCTCTAATTTTTATAATAATAATTTGCCCTTCTACAAATGATTTCTACCATTTTAGGATGAAGCATTCAATCTTTCTAGATGACTAAGTAAGGAGCCATCTTGAAGCAGAAAGCAGCTTTGACTAGACTAGCTCTAGATCTGCTTAATCTCAAAAACTGTGAGAAATAAGTTTCTAATGTATAAGTTACCAGGGCTCAAGAATTTTGTTATAACAGCAAAAACAGACTAAAATAATCTATTACTATTATTTATTTTCTTATTTAACTTGCTTCATGTTTATCTATTAGAAACCTTGGAACTAGTTCCCATGTCCTTTTGATATCCCACATCGTCATCTGAGCAGTCTCTTCCATTAATGAGGTGTCCCAGCAGATTTTACACTTTTTTGTGGTAGCCCTGGAATCACTCTCTTTTCCGGAGCTCTATTGTTCATTTACTAAAGCAGAAGAGACAAAACCTTGAGTACGATGTATGCTAGTATTACTAGAGTATTATTTTTAGGACCTCTCACTGACTATAGCAGGTAAAAAATATATGCATATGTTTGTAAATCCACATCTATGTTTTTATACTTTAGGGACTTCTGGGTCGTCCCTATTTACATTGATGCTTCCAATTTTCCAGCAGCATAGAGGCTCATCCCAATCTTTCTCCCAAAATGCCTATAAATACTTCACAAAAAAGAAAACTAGCTCAAATTATTTATAATATATTTACTTATTTGCTTAATACAGATATATCACCAATTTGGATATTATAAATATAAATAATTCAGATATTCTGAAGTGCCAATTCATTTCACTATAAAAAACAAATATATTAACTAGTGTAATATTTACTTACAATTATTTGGGTCTTTAAGGGTAAGTAATCAAGATGCTCTTTTAAAAATCTACTTGGAAATTTTCTTTAAAAATTAAAAAATAATTTTTACCTATTCTAAACAAACATTGTAGTGTTTATTTCTTTGTTTTGGGCTGTGTTGTAGAATGTTCAAAGTCATATTCAACATACTATACTGGGGGATTGGAAACAAAGAAATAGTCTATGACCAGCACCATTTGTGGCACCTAGCCATTTTCTAGGTAGCTAAGAGTCATGAAAGAATAAACCTCTTTCTCAATGAGTACTACTTCAAAGTTCTAAGCCAAACATAGTTACTTCTGTGTAGGTACAAAAGACTTAGCCTTTGCTGGTAGACAGTTCTGATTTCTGAAAGATCAATTCACATTGATTGCTGATGGGCAAGCTCCAGCCTCATCCAACAACTTAATTCACTGTGACCATTAGAAAACTTGTTGCCTTCCTTGGTAAACAGCCAGACTATAGTGATCAGCTTACATTGACTGATGGAAAAACCTGACGCCAGACAGACTTTGGGAATGAGCCACAACCAGGAGGTTTAGAGATCAGAAAATAGGTAAGGTTTATGGATCACAAGCCAACAGAGACTGCCAACAGAGGCAAGCAAAACACCACACCATCAGTGGAATCTATCTGTAGGATCAGTAAAAGAACAGAAGGTATGGGCCTGGGAAGCTCTCTGAGCTCTACCGCCCCTGGCTATAAAAAGTCAGGTTACCTTAAAGAGAAGGCAGCAACAAATCTTTGGGCCAGTCCCTTGACTCGGTGATAACTGCTGAGGCAGACAGACCTCCCACCAAAATCAAAATCGCATGATATAGTTTCCTGCATCCTGCAGAGAGATGTATGTATGTATGTGTGTGTACATATGTGTGTGTATTTATTCAGTTCTCTCCCTAACCCAATGCAATATTAGTTGAGTGTTTTTCTACTATCTCACTATTTTCTCATTACCAGTTACACTTAGCTTCTACTCCTTCCTTCCCTATATAATCCCAAACCTAGTATTATTCATTAGTGTTATCCTCACTATATCCTTCCTATTACTATCGTGGTGAACTAAGGATTTCCTGACCATGAAGATACATCTTTGATTCTAAATTCATCACTACTACTGGAGTAGTAGTGATAAATAGTATTCATTAGCAATTGTTACAATACCATATTGTGGTTTTTCAACTGCAGTAGCTTTTGTGACCAAGTTTTCTCACTAAAGTGGAGCTGAGTACCTCACAGTATCCTGAATGATGTAATCGATTATTTGATAACTGAGACCTAACCCTCGAATATAAAGAACATAAAAATGTACCACAACGCAGCCATTAAAGTAATCTACAAGAGATCACCAACTAAAAGGACACAGGAAACTGAAATTCAGTAAATTGAATTATTATTTTATTCTTCACCAATGATGAAACTAATTTATTAAGCAAACGGCCTGATGACACTTCCTAATACGACTACTTCCACACAACTTCTAACTCCGAAGTTAGAAATTTACAAGAGTAAACTTTCAATATTAGGAAAATCATTCCATAGGGAATAATCTGACACCTGTATATAAATGCAAAACTTTCCTCTCTATAAAGCCAACCGATATGACCTAAAGCTTGGGAATATGATCCAGACTCAAACTACCACAGTTGATTCTGACTGTAGTTGATTTATAATGCCTATGAATTTGAGAGCTTGGAGCTCTTATTAGAAACCAAGGAAATTTGTTTATCCCTATAGTGTTGAGCCTTCATGTACAGCCATTGGATTCTCCAGTTTACAGAATAAAACAAATGTCTATATTCACTAACGTAAGAAGCAGTACAAAATTAATGCTTCACACTTGTTTATAAGCTTCTCTCTTAGCCATATACAGTGCCTCTAACATTGAAAGTCTAATCAGTGCCTCTACAGTTGAAGCTAAAATACTGATAAACAATCACCAAATGTAAAACTTACTGAATACTTGTCTTTGGATTGCCACTGTAAAGTAACAATGAGTGGAGAGTGTAGAAGTTAGTTCTTAGTCAAAATTTTACACTGGCAGCACACCCGAGTTCCTGTATATAAAATGTTTCTCCCCTGTGGTAAGCATCCTTGAACTATTTTGGCAATGAAGGTAAGAATGGTGAAATGCTATTACATCTACCCAGCAAAAAGGAATTTACATACATTTTTCCTTAATTTTTCATTATGAATCATAAATACACTGAATTTGCCTAAATTTCATTAATTGAATGATTCATAAAATGTAATTCACTATGCATCACATTTTAGCTATTCACATTATACTTTCACTCTAAAAGAATAAATTTATGCTACTAAAGTATTTTAAAATGCAATCTACTAACATCCCAGATAATGGAATGCACAGAAGCAGATAAATATTTCAAACATAAGTGGTGATTTTAAATGTAAATACCACAACTGTATAACATTTCTCTGAAGAAGAAATTCAAAACTTTGCATGTGAAAACACATATAACAGCTATTGTTGACAAATTGGTCATTTTATATTTTCCCAATTTGTACCAAGTATGCATGTAAATAGACAATACTGCATCATAATACATTTTCTTTTAAAATTGAGGATTATTTGTATTTAGAGAACTGTTACAAAATTGATCACTGAAATCCTCTTCTAAATAAAAAAAAAACCCTGTTTCTATCTTTTTTCAAGAAATCCTTGTTTCTATCCCTTTCAAGAAATTCACAATGTACTTATATTTCTGTGTGTGTATATGTGTATGTGTGAATGTGTGTATGTACATTCAAAATGCTAATCTCTTCTGCCTATGGGTTCAGATAACTCATTTCTTTTCTTCCCTTCACACAAACTTCTCCAAACACCTGCCAAATGCTATCTCCATTTCTTTACTTATTCAGTCTTCAAACCCCATCAAATCTAGTTCCATCCTTACCACGCCAACAGAAGTCTTTTTGTCAGATTACCATAACATAGTAATCTGTATATGTAACAAGTATATGTTTACTATTCAGTTCTCATTTGACTTTACTGATAATGTTTAAGATATACTACCCCCATATATGGCATTCTGGCAGGAGGAAAACAGTTGAAACAACTCCTTTCTTCCTGAAACAAGACATAAAAAGAATTTTGTTCCTTTAGATTCTAAACTCTCATTCCAAGAAATCTTCCCTGTATCTGAAAGGAAAAAAAAATGTCTTTAATGTATAAGGACAAAGGAAATAGAGAAAAATCTGAACAAATGAGTCTTGATAAGTTCTTGCCAGTTTAAAAAAGACCCTATCCCATTCCATTGTCCATCACACACTCCTCTACAAGCCCATTTCTTCATCAGACTCAGGATAATATGTACAGGCAGCCATATTTCTTTGATTCGTCATTTCTGAAAGCACTGTGTCATATAAAATGTATATCAACTAATTAGACATACTTTTCTCACGTTAAGCTTTTTCACTCAAGGCTAGTCCTATACCATCTCAGCTACCACTCTACTTCAGACTTGGAGTGTTTAATTGGAGATCAGAGTCTCATGGTCTTTCCTGCCAAGTTGGTTTCCAACAAGAATCTTAAGATCTCAGCTTTCTGAGTAGCTAGGATTACCTGTGTAGGACACCAGCGCCTGGCCTGTCCCCTGACTTATTATGCTTTATGTCTAGTTGTTTTTTTTTAAAGCTATTAATTCTCATACCTTTGTTATCCTAACATATAAATCTATTACCTAAACATTAGTTTTCTATAAACATTCCCAAACTTTCAAAGACAATGTTGGTTATTAAAGGCAATGCATGTAGAATGGTTTGGTTAGAAGAGGTAAGAGGAAAATAAAACTAGACTTAGAAGAAAATATAAAATCACAGTGCTTTAAACAAATGTTAGAGAATGAATAATCAGCATTAACAACTTGTAATTATTAATAACATGTTTGAAAAGTCAGTTAATGACATGACTAGCTTTCTGTTGATTACTTTGCATTACTGAAGAAAGTGTGTAATGGATGATTTTCAGTATTTTTTCTAAAAAAGACAACATTTTAATTCAAACAGATTTTAAGGCCTTACTACACATTCCAAATTATTCTGCCAATTATTAAGCAAAACTCATACATTGAATCATATACAGAGTATGATATTGAACCATAGAGAGTATGACTCAATTTATAAAGCTTACAAACTGACAGATTATATCAATGTAAAACTTTAACTGTCACCAGAAAATGACACAGAAAGTAAATATAGTTTCTAGGTAAGCATGGCAGGAGGGCTGCAGTTCAAGCTGTCATGGGTTAAAAAAAAAAAAAAAAAGTAATCCTTGACTGGAAAATAAAGCAAAAGCCTTAAAGCATGGTCCAAATGTAAGAGCTGCCTGTGAGATCTCCTGAATTTAAAACCTTGCTACTGACAAAAAAGAATTCTCTAAAATACTGAAAAAATATTCAGCATACATATTTAATTAACTCAAATGTTAAGATTGTAGGAAATGTCTTATTTAACTGAATTAGAATGTCAGCTGTAGCAGACTTTTTCACTTGCTTTTGTGTTTTTTAAAGAGGTAAATTTAAAAAGTAGTGAAACAATACTCAAGAAAAATGTAATGTCTGATCAATTTTTCACACACGATCAACTAAAACTGAAGAAATATTGAGACATTATATTGAGCAGTAGGTACATTTTACAAGAGTGGTAGTTCCTGTAAAATATGCTGCCAATGGTAATGCATTATTTAATTGGGTATTAAAGTGTAAATATTAAGATATTTCAAAATTATTTTAGATGATCTATATAAATTGTCCTTTAAATTGTAATTGTTTTGGTCCCTGAGGTAACTGTAATGTTTTGGATAGAAATTTTCAAAATTTACTGAGTATCTAAAGCAAGACACAAATGTTTCTTTAAAATATTCTTAATAATTGCAATCTTTTATAAGGATTTTCAAATAAATAACGATTAGGTAAATTGTTATATTTAGCTTTTTTGTAAACTAAAGAAGTTCAATTTGATAAAATGGTCACAATATTCTAAGTTTATAAATACAAGTAAATTTCAGTATAAAATTGGAACTTAAAGATTCATCATGAAGGTAAAAGAAAATTAACTGTAATATTTTAATAAATATCAGCACAAAAGGATGACTTTTTAAAGTGAGGTACTTGGAGATATCTCTGTTACAGGATATACCACTTTACTATGAAAGAATGAAAAAAGTTAAGCAGTAAATTCATTTTATTACTTCCTTCCAAATATAACATTTACTTATTCATGAGTCAACTAAAAAAAGGAGAGAGGGGGGGGGAGGAGGGAGAGAGACAGGGAGTCTTACTACTTACCAACTTTGGACCAACTTATCTAAATACTATCCAGAGAAGAAAAAATTATTTTTGTCCTTATTTAAAAAAAAAAACCAAATCACAATTCTTTACACATAATGCAATAAAGAAAATAGAAGGAACTGGTGGCTCATGACCATAATCTTAGGAGGCTGATATCTGAAGATCAAGGTTTGAAGTCAATCCTGGCAGAAAAGTTCATAAAACTCTTATCCCATATTAATTAGCAAAAAGCCTGAAGTGGAGGGATGGCTCAAATGGGAGAGTGCCAACCTTGAACAAAAAAAGTCTAGCAAAAGCTCAAGGCCTAGTAAGCCCTAGTACTGACACAAAAATAAGATAAAACATAAACAACAGTCATATAAATAAAATAAAAACAAAAAAAGTGTATGTTGCTGGGCAGTGGTTGCTCATGCCTGTAATCCTAGTTACTCAGGAGGCTGAGTACTGAGGATCTCAGTTAAAGCAAGCCCAGGCAGGAAAGTCCATGAGACTCTTATTTCCAATAAACCATTTAGAAAACTGGAAGTGGTGTTGTGGCTCAAGTGGTATAGTGCTGGCCTTGAGCTGAAGAGCTTAGGCACAGCACCCAGGCTCAGAGTTCAAGCCCTATAACAGACAAGGAAAAAAAAAGTGGATATTAAGGCTGATATAAAACAAGTACTTTCAAGCATAACTGCTAATATAACACAATTATACCCCTTATTTACTTATTTTTAAAATGCTATTAAACTTAGAATTACAGGAAAAATAAGCACTAATGAAATGCTATTTTCACTTGTTTAAGTGGACTTCTGAAAAAATGTTTTCTCAAATAAAGGTTTTCTTTGAAATCTATACTCTTAACCATGGAATAACAAGCCATAATTAGCTTTTGGCTTAATTTCCTACCAGGCACACTTTTTCCTCCAGAAATATCTAATTATGTATTCCTAGAACATACATGATTTTATGACTTTTTAAAAATTTTATTGTAAAGATGCTGTACAGAGGGGTTACTGTTACATGAGTAAGGTAACGAATACATTTCTTGTCATTGTTACTCCTTTTTCTCCCACTATCCCTTCCCTCTCCCACTCCTCCCTGCCCCCCAAGTTGTAAAGTTCATTTCCAACATAGCGTCTTGTGAGTATTGTTGTTGGATCATACTTTGTTCTTGTTTCAGCATTTTGTTATTCCCTTTCCCCTCCCCAAATCAGATAAATATATATAAAAGTCTCAGGTTACTAGAATCAAAGACAGTGATTACCAGGGATAAACCAATGGGAAAAGAAAAATGAAATAAGAAGAACTAGATGTATTACATTGGCAACAAGGTCAATAACCAAAAAAAAAGACCTATTATTTACATGTCTTGGAGTTCATTTCAATTAGCATCATTTTGTATGGTCATATGAACATAGCTATTGAGTTATGATTCTGCCAGGATTATCCTAGGTATATACTAATCTGTTTTTATAACTACAGCTTTATAACAGAATTTGAAGTTTGGTATTGATATTCCTCCAAGCACTGTTCTTCCTGCTAAGGATTGTTTTTACTATTCAGGGTCTTCTATTATTCCATATGAATTTTTGGACTGCTTCTTCTATTTCATTAAAGAATGTTGTTGGGATATTGATAGGTACTGCATTGAATTTGTAGATAGCTTTGGGCAGTATTACCATTTTCATGATGTTAATTCTCTTAATCCAGGAGCATGGGAGGCTTTTCCACTTCCTTAAATCTGTTTTAATTTCCTTTTTAAAGTTTTTAAAGTTTTCATTATAAAGGTCCTTCGCCTATTTGGTTAAGTTTATTCCTAGGTATTTTATTTTTTTAGAGACTATTACAAAAGGAGTTGCTTTTTAAAATTTTAGCCTCTCTCTTCTTGTTGGCATACAGAAAAGCTACTGATTTTTGTGGATTAATTTTATACCCTGCTAGTTTGCCAAAGTTTTGGATCAGCTCAAGTAATTTGGGAGAGGAGTCTATGGGGTTCTTTAAGTATAGGATAATGTCATCTTCAAAGAGGGAAAATTTGATTTTATGACTTTTGATGTGTTCTTACCTCTACTAATCTTTATCTTCTTCCACTTTTGCCGAATTTTTACTTTGGATATTTTTTAATATTTTGCTGAATTTTTAATATTCAGAAAAATGCTACTTCCCAAGATAAAACAGATAAGCCACTTTTTCACTATACTCCTTAATTATATTTATATCATTAGTATTATTATATTATATATTAAATTAACATATTCATATGTTTAAATGCATTATCCCCCGGAATAAACTTTTTTTATGAAGACTTTTAAAGGAATTTAGCTGATTTTGTCTATTTAAATATTTATCTTGAATTTAATTGTTACTACTTTCCTAGTATTTTATTAAGTATCAGACAATGATAGAAAATGTTTTTGCTACAAAGAATTTGAGATAGAGTATGGGCAACCAGAAAGATGAATTAGAGCTTGACTTTAAATCAAATGACAGGTTGGTTTAGAAGCAAGGATATGATACCTACATAAAGTTTTGCACTATACATTAATACAGCTTTATATTCTCAGAATCCATATAATCTCTTGGATTTTAAAATGTCTCTATTAGTAGTATAATGATGGTACCTGAAAATACCTGTGCATAAATAAGAAGTTTTTTTCTGTATACAGTGCCTTACTATAATATGAATAAACTGACCTTGAGCTTGTATCCTCCTTAATTCTGAGATATAAGGTTACACCACCATTCTCAACTGAAAAAATACAATTTCTTCCTAAACTTATACGAAGGCTAGATTTCAAGGTCAAATTAGATCTTATTTCTTTCACTGCCTCAGATACAATGGCCTAGAAGCTACCCATGTTGGACTAACTTCACACAGAACTAATGTACTGCATGGAATATTATTCTGTTGTCTATAGTTCTCTGTATGACAGGCTCAAAACTCTAGTAATATATAAAAGCAATTTTCTTTCGAAAACCTTTTTTCAATATCATTACTCCTGTTAAGAGAGTTTAACTCATAGTCTAAGTATTTTATATTAGGTGTTACTAAAATGTATTTTTAAAATAAAAGGCCAAACCACAGTATTTTAAAGTTTTATTAACTATGTAGCCTTGTCATTGCTAGTTATGGCAAGACAGTAACTACAGATAACAAATAGGTATGATAATGTTCCAATAATTTTTTTTAACTATTGAGTTCTAGTCTACATATATAATCCTAAAATGGAACCTATAATCGATGCTCAAAATTATTATTGGTATTTGTCATTAGTTCTTAAAATGTTAAAGACTAAGAAATTTGCTAACATTCAGGTTCATGGAAGATGGTACACTATTTTTCAAAGAACTAAAGGATATTGAAAAATCCTTTTCATTTTGACTTTAGTGACATATGTCTAAGGAAGCTATAAGCTTTTCACACTATTATTAGATAACAACACTCCCACAGGCTGTAGAAAACAAAAGACAGATTTATTTACAGAAGCTGCCAAAACAAAATAGTATGTATGTAAAATCCCCAGAGCAGCCTCTTGAATGAGACACAAGTTTGGCTCTAATTTTTATATGACAAATGATAACTACAATTTCAAGTATAAACATTCTTTGTGCAGTTTAAATTTATATAACAGCTTCAAAATATAGAACTGTTAGCTTTTTTTTGTCTGCTGGCTTGAACTCAGGGCCTGGGCACTGTCTCTGAGTCTCTTTGTGCTCAAGGCTAGAGCTCTATCACTTAAGCCACAGCATCACTTCTGGTTTTTGAGTGGTTAATTGGAGATCAAGAATCTCAAGAGTCTCACCAGGACTTTTTCTGCCCGGGCTAGCTTTGATCCATGATCCTGAGATCTTAGCCTCCTGAGTAGCTAGAATTACAGGTGTGAGCCACTGGCACCTGGCTGCTCTTTGTATTTTTAACAAACCTGTATTGTAGACTTATTTCATCTTTGGGGCAAAGTAGGTCTTGTCAAGGATATGTTCACTCCTTTCCTCCAAGGTTGCGAGATACAAACAAAACTGATTGGAGTCTACTCTGAAACTGACCTCAAATCCTAGCTTTTCCCTTTTCTCTGAAGTTCTAGTCTCCTTGGTAACAAATATATTTCTATGAGGTATTTTCTCTCCATTCTAGAACTCTTTTTCTAAGACCAGTAGTCACTTGTGAGTTTATTTTATACCATTGTCATTACACATAGAGAACTAACAATCTCTACTTTTCCATCTAATTTTTTCTGCCTAGACTCTACTTTTCAATACTTTTTCTGGAAGTCTTCTAAAAGACTGATTTTGATTCAAAAGTATGTATTTACATAAAAACATTCTGCCCAGTAAAACCTACTTTCTGTAATAATAGGATATTTTGAACTGTTAATAAATTATACTTTTAAGAACAGAACAATAGAATTTAAAGAATAAAGGGAAGATAAGATTCCTACAATTATATAATATGATTGAAAATAAACCCAAGCTATGTAATACAATGGAAAATAAACCCAAGAAAGAGGCATATTCTAAATACAAAATGTATTTATTCATCTACTAAGAGCAGAGAAGGAGAAGCAGAAGCTAGGGCTCTGCTTACTGCAGTAAGTGACATAGTGATGCTATCACTGAAACCCATATAAATTATATTTTATATAAATAAAATTTAGCCAAAAGTATGCTTAGATGAGTTAGAGAAAACATATATCAAGTCTGGGGCCTAAATGAGGAAAATATATTGGTGGAGATAAAAAAAACCAAGTGACTGGGAAGTTATGTAAATGATATTTTATATTGAATTTCTGACCAGCCTACCTGGGCAGCATAGCAAGTTGCCTATTTATGACACATCAATCCTTCTGCCACTGGAGGGAGTCTGATCACATACTCATTGATGTAACTTTAACAACTTCTTAAGTCTTCCTTGGGAATGAGTTAGAACTGGTTTAATTCCATGGTTTTCAAGCTCTTTGAATGTTTCTTTTAGTTTTTATTTTGTTTTACTCTATTATCACCAATGAAATCTTACACTGTCTTTAAAATCATACCTATTCAGTCAATGAATCCAGAAGTCACATGACTTAATGCAGACATATCCTTGGAAAATCATAAAGAAAAATACTGCAAACAAGAACAAGAAAGGGCTCTGATGCAAATACTGGCTCAATATAGACATAAGGGTAACAAGGCACATGAAAGACATCACACAGTAGATTTGAACCAGAAGCTAAAGGAGTTGTTCTAGTTAGAGCTAAGGTTGACTGTTTTAGTGGCAGGATAGCAAAAAAGCTGTTCTTTTAAGATTCAGAATTTATACTTGCTATTAATTACTTATAAAGCTGATATGACATGAATTACTAACAATACAAAGTTAAAATTGTAAAAAACCAACAACAAAGATCTAAACATTGTCAAACATCAAGACAAGCACTGGTCAACTTAAGAAAGCATATGAATAGTACTATTCCATTCAAGTTAATTATTACCAATTTGAACCAAGAACTGTAATATATACTTTACAAGTAATATTTTATTAGTACTTCACAGTCTCATTAGATATAGATTATTATATGCATTTTACATGAAAAGGTTTCAGGCTAAAACAGGTTAAGTAATTTGTCACACAGCTTCTAGTCAATATTCTCATAATAGTGATTGATCTAAAATGGTATTATTACTATGCTATACATTGCTTGCCAATGACCTTAACACTCTTGTAACAGACACTGACAGTAAAAGTGGAGCCTGGTGATGGTGGCTCACACCTGTAATCCTAGCTACTCAGGAGCCTGAGATCTGAGGGTGGTGGTTCATAGTTAGCCCAGAGAGGAAAGTCCATGAGACTCGTATTTCCAATTAAGCACCAAAAAAAAACTAGAAGTGAAGCTGTGGGTCAAGTGGTGGAACACTAGCCTTGTGCCCAGACTGAGTTCAAGCTGCAAGACCAGCACCAAGAAAGAAAAAAAAAGTAAAAGTGGATGTTGTTTGTTTCAGAAAATGTTATTAGAAATTATCCAACATGACATTGTGTGGCTAAGTATTTGGATACTTATTCCCATAGTTAACCTGCTTAATTCACATGTCAATAAGCATATGTAAGAGCTGGACAACAGAGGCTCACGCCTAATCCTAGTTACTCAGGATGCTGAGAACTGAAGTTAATGGTTCAAAGCCAGCCCAGAAAGAAAAGTCTATGAGAGCCTTATCTCTAATTACCCACAAAAAAAGACACAAAGTGAAATTGTAGGTAAGGTGATAAGTGTGCAAACCTTGAGCAAAAAAGCTCAGGGACAGTGCCTCAGGAGTTCAAGCCACAGGACTAGCACCTAAAAAATAAATAAAGGTTAAGTATAAACAAGGAGGCCCTCAACTAATTTATAATTTAAATAGATATGAAAAATCTTTATCTAAAAGAACCTATTTTTTAAATGTGCAAGATAGAAAACATTTTCTTTTCACAACAAAACTATCACTAGAGACAAAGACAGAAAATCTGTCAGTTTGTGTAATTTCTTTAAAATGTCTTCCTTTACTGACTAGCATTAGAAAATCCATAAACCATAACCATCAGCCAGAAAATGTCCTACTCATAGAAATAACAATTATCAAATCCATGAAGTGGTATAAATATTACAAAATAATTAATTTTGTATTTTCCACCTTACTATGTAACATTGGTGTATGGCAGCATGTAGATAACACTTTTTTTTGACAAAGAATCTCACTTTCTCTATCTCTCTGTCTCTCTCACACACACACACACACACAATGAAAAGATAAAGAGTACATAGAATTCTGGGAATGGAGTTATTTTGCCTTGCTACAGGTCAGTAAGCACTTAGGCATCTACAAAGAAACTAGAAATGGTTTCCCCCTATCATTGATACTTCTAGGTGAAAAGTTGCTTTTTTCCCTTCAATTTCTTGAAAAGTCACTATGAAAGTACATCATATAGCTAACTTGAGTAGACACATTAGCACAGTAGAGTAAAAATACTCTACTTGCAATAGGATTATTTTTTAAAAAAAAACTTCTGTTATCTATAGTTTATCTTCCCAAGGATTCCTAATAGAAATCCAGAATTCTCATTCTGAAATACAAGTAACTAACACCTGAATAAGTGTTACACATGCCTAAGAAAGACTACTTACGTGGTAAAACTTATTATAAGAACCCTCTTGCTTAATTGAAAATCCAATTATATGACGAGCTGAACTCTTATGTTCTACCAAGACGATTAAATATTTTGACAAAATTAAAGAAATAAATGTTATGAATTGATGCTAATAATGTAAACATCAACTTAAGAGGAAAATAGTAAGCAACAGACAAAATCAAAGGACAGCCAAGAATACATTAAACTTATGCTCAACCAACATCTACAGCTTTCAGTTCATACAATACGTAAAACACTATGAAAATTTAAAACAACTGTGCTTGGACAGGGTAAAAGAGAGCTACATTTAACAATCACACTATATTGTCACTTATTAAACATCAAAGAAATTATTTCTGTCACTTTTTTTTTTACTACCAAACAGTAGACTATAACAGAATGAGAAAAGTAAAGTGCAAACAAGGCACACTTCTGTGATCATAAAATAGAAATATAGCTATTATGTACTATAGCACACATCTTCTGCCACCTATATTGCTACATCCTTATCCTTCTGTACTACATATTAAATAATGAAGGAAAATAATGAGACCTGACAGGGATCAAAGTGAAATAAGTGAAGGGAGTAAGTATTATTTAGCTGAAAATTACTATAAAATGATGCTAAATAAGGTCTGGTTGACAAATTAATTTAACACTGTTCTGTAAAATCAACTATTTTATCCCCTCTCAGTTATTCCTATGAAGCCAACTTTGTGTTTTGGAATTGACCCATAAGTTAACGCAACAGAGGGGGAAAAAGTTAAGTTTAAAGCAACCTCTCTATACTACCTTTCCAAATTTGAACACATTCTGTAATTGAAGACAATTCTCTTTTCATTAGTATAAGTTTACAAAATGAAATCAAATTAGTCTGTTAAATCAAGAGGTCTGCAATCAGTAGTTTCTAGAACTACTGCTTATTGCCAAAAAAACCCCTCCCACTAAATGTTACATAATTTGTTCATTTTGCCAGATTCACCTGAGCAGAAAGAACTAAATAGCACAGTTCAAATAAAACAACTACTATATTGGCAGAAGAGATCACAGTAAATTAAACATTAATTTTTTCCATTCGACATTACTGTAAACTTTATTTTTTAAAAAACATATTTTTCCTAACTGAATGTAATTTTAAATAGAGATTAATTGTATTCTGAGGGGAAAAATTACCTATTTCCTACTATTGTAAGAAAGAGCTTTTGCTAAATCATTGAAATAAATATTAAAAACTACTTTTATTATTTTTTGTCTCTGAAACTAATTTAAGAAAACAAAAATATCTGCAATTCACAATGACAACATTACCAAAAAAACTCATTTCATAGAAGTAAAAATTAAAATCTAAATGCCTATGTATTATATTACAATGTTTATAATCTAAGCAGGCAAATTTATACATAACAAAATGATGAATGTTCAGATGTTGTAAATATGTGCTCTTTCTACTACCATGACCATATAGTTTATGGACGAAAAACATATAAGCAGCCTTTGCAAAAATACTACATCAATCAGAGTACACCTGTTTCAGATATTAAAGTCTCTTGCATTTTGGAGTTTGAACTTGAGTTTTAAAAAGCACTAAATACAAATGTATATTAACAACAGTAAGTAGTAACTTTATTAATAAACAAAAAATGTGCTCTTCATTTGACGCAAATCACTGAATAGCAATGCCTAAACAAGTTACTACCACATAAATGACTTTGAAAGCAAGACCTTTGGCTCCCTGCTTGGGTTACACAAATAGATGTTATGACCTGAGTATATTGATCTCTCTACATAACTTCTGTTAAAAATATTTCGCAATCCTTACCTCCATGTGCAATTAAACGATAATATCATTTATATCCAGAAGTGTTCAAGGTCTTTTTGCCAACATGTAAGTTATTTTTCCTTTTATCGTCTGAAAATTTTACAATTACTCGGCCAATCCATTTAGTAATCAGATGACCTCTTTACAAATGAAGTTTTATTCCGCATTACTAAATAGCGCTGATTCTCCAAGTAGTCCAACATCCCTATCCCCAGCACTGCACATAGCAGTAAGCTTCTGCCTTTGGCGCTCCGACCAATTTGCTGTCCTGGAGCCTGCCAACTTTAACAATAGAATAAACCACACAGCCATCAGTCAATACCACAATGGTGCGTACTAGCCTCACATTCGGAATTACAGCAGCTAGACTGGGCCACGTCCTTTGCAGAATTATCATCATCATTATCATCATCATCATCATTATTGTCGGAATCCTAAGCCTAGAATCACGGAAGCCAGTGTCTGTCCTTGGTGCTGAAATGCAGTTTTTCTGCCCTCTGGCTGGATAAACGAGCTGTCAGGCTCACCCGGGTTAGAGGGGATAAAAAGACTTGTTAACGTGGGAACTCCGGAGAGAACGAGAGGGAAGGTGGACCCGCAAGTTTCCAGGCAGCGGGAGCGAACTCGCGTGCGCGGTGGTGGGAGTGGGGACTAGAAACACCCAGCGTGCTGTGTGTGTGTGTGTGTGTGTGTGTGTGCTGTGTGTGTGTGCTGTGTGTGTGTGTGTGCTGTGTGCTGTGTGTGTGTGTGGGGGGGGGGTGGCCTCTTCCCTTCGGTGCCAGAGACCCAGGGAATCCGGACTGCGGCAAAGCTGGGCATCGCCGGCTCCGGCTCCGCGGGGCTGAGCCGCGGACGCCAAGGGCGCCCTCGCCCGGGCTGGGCGGCCGGGCGGGCGGGCGAAGGCGGGGAGGGCGCCACGGGCGAACGCGTCTTCTTTCCCCCCCGCGCCAAGGCGCCCTCGCCCACCCGGGAGGGCCCTTTTGTTTCTGGGGTGAGGGGTGGGCGGTGGGGACCCCGCACTTACTGGCACTCGGAAGGTGGGGAGGGGGGACAACAAAAGACCCTGGCGCCCCGAACGGGCGGCGTCGGCGGGGCCCGAGCGGCCGCGGCGCCAGGGCGCGCGCCCGGCCCCGTCCCCGTCCCCGCGCCGGTCCCCGGCCGCTCTTACCGTCCCGGTCGCACAGCTGGATGGCCTCCAGACTGAGGTTCTTGATCACCTCCTCGCAGGGGCTGGTGGGGCTGCTGAGGGCACGATCCAGGCGCGGCACCTCCATCTTTCCAAGCCCCGACTCGAGCCCGCCTGCTTCGAATCCAGGCTCCCTCGGCGGGCCCGGCTGGGTGAGAAGGGCGGGAAAGGGAATGGGAGGTGGGGGACGGGCGGGGGGAGTGGCCGAGGGGAACACGGGAGGCCCGGGACGCGGCGGGCGGCGTGGGGTGCCGAGGCTGAGCCTCCGGGCTGAGGGAAGCCGCGGCCGAGGCGACAGCCGTGACTCGAGCTCCGCGGAGTGTGCGGCTTCCCGGAGACACGGAGCGGGACCCGGCGCGAGGGCGGGAGGCGCGCGCTCTCGAAGGGGAGGGGACGCGGCGCACGCGGAACGTGAGGCAGGAGGCGCGCGCGCGCGCGCGTGCTCACGCCGGGACACGCGCCCACCGGCTGGCGCGGGGCACCCGCTCCACCACCACCACCACCACCACCCCGCCCGCCCTCTCGCCCTCGCGCGCAGGCGTCCGCAGGCGCGCGCGCGTGTGCGCGTGCGTGCGTTCTTCCCCAGCTGCCCTGGCCGCCACGGCCCCGAGCCACCTGACGCGCGTGAGGCGTTGGACGGCGGAGCGCGCGGGAACTGAGGGGCGCCGCTCCGGACGTCGTGCGCCCGCCTCACGTTCGGCTAGCAGCGATGGCGGATGGGCTTCCCCCCCCCCCCCCCCCCTTGCTCAGTCTCGGGCTGAGCCCGAGTGGTTGACCCGGAGGGCGTCGACCCGGGGAAGCGAGGGCGAGCAGGTTGGTTACCAAGGATTAGAAAAAGAGTGTCTCAGGCCCTTTGCCTCGGGGGTGGTGGAGCCCGGCTGTGGGCGCCCCGCCCCCCGCCCCGCCATGCCCGGTCGCCCGCCCGCCCGCATCTGGCTGGATCCGCCCGCATCTTGCAGGCTCGGCCCGCGTGTTGCAACAGGCTGTGGCATGTGAGAGATGGGGCGGTTAGGGGAAGAGGGGACGGGTTTCGGGGCGCGTCTGGCCACTCCTTAGGGAAGGTCAGCGGGACTGTTGCCGCCTAAAAGGCGAGGAACGGAGAGGAGGTCAGTTGGCCTGCTGAGAATGCAAGAGGTGTGCCTCTGTGAGACGGCCACACACCAGCTTGAAGCTTTGCAGTCCAGCTTGCTTCATTCAATCATTCATTCATTCATTCAACAAGTGCGGGGCCAAGCATTGTTCTGGCCGCTAACCAAGATGCGTGTACCGGCACCTGCCCGCATTTATGTATAGACAGAACCTTCACGACAGCACCACAATGGAGGACCCGTGTTGGCATAGTGTACCCTAAACTTGTATGCCCGTCACACTCGGGAGCACGCAAAATTCTGCAGAGCGCTTAGTGATTGGGCAAATGTCTTTTAAAAAGTCAAATAGACTATTGGCCTCTTTTCCCTTTTGCTGCTTTGGAATAGTTTCTAGTTTTGTTGCTATCTCATTATATATATATATATGATTCGGAATTAGGTTCCTCCGTATTGATTTTCCAATTTCAAACATAAATGTTAGCCATTAAAGAAAAAATTTACATACAGATTGCTATATGCTACCCTTTCTAGTCACATCCATTTAGCCGTAACATGATTGTAATGTAGTTAATTGACGTCCCATAAAATGGAAGGATCGGCTGTAGGTAAAACAAGCCTGTACAGAAGTTGGCACGATTGCAAGTTGATTTAAAAAAAATCTGTGAAATATAATTAGGTATCATAAAGTGAAACATCCCAATTATTAACTTGAGTGTTAATGAATATAGATCTTTTTGAACTTTGAAAATTTATTGTGTTCAGGTAGGGCTATTCCTAAGGAGAGGGTAAATAATTACCCATCAGGAGTTATGAAAAACAGTAGTTGCTAGTGAATTTCCTGTGTTCAAGCCTTGCTCCCTAGAAGTAGAAATGACACTATCAGCCCAAACACAGTGCGTTCATCTTTCACAGTATACTACAACTTCAAATCTATAAAGGAACTGTATAAGAGAGGATAATTATTTACAACTGAGAAATATAATGTGCATGTTATTACAATCATAACTCTTATAAATGTCTATTAGTTACCTGCTATGTGCAGGCAGTATACTAAGTATGGAAATACAGAGTTTAAATCTATCAGAAGAGATAAATATTGAAAAAGTAAAAGTCTTATGGGTTTAAGGAAATATGAGAGATGCAGGGGTTATAATATGGTCTGGATTGCCAGGGAAATGCCTAAAATGATTTTGTCTTAAGAGAATAAGAAATTTTGGAAAGGGTAAAAGCAGGAAATTGGTATAATAATATATAGACTACAGTATCTATAGTCAAGAAAGGGGTAACATTTGGGAAGATATCAATGTGACTTCCTAAAACTAGTCCATGGAACTTCCTGATGAGGATTGGGATTATTAAATTTGACATCAGTAGTCAAAAGAGGATTTTTTAAGCAAGTTGTTAGGCCTCAAATTAGGGCACTCCTGAAATAAAAATTAGTACTTATTTATGTGTAACTATACCAAAGCCAGGTCTGATGGACTATGATAGTTTCTATATCTGAAAAGTAAGATATCCCAGTCCTCTACAATGATTTAGGCCAGTGATTACTATAAGGAAAGTGTGGCTGTGAAATAGTAGGAAATTCATTCTCTTCCATAGTTTTGCAGAAAACTGTGCAACAGGGATGGAAGAACCAGAAGAGAACAAAAAATACTTTACTCTTACCCCAAGGAAGTGGCAGCAAGAGTTATAGCTTTAGAATATCTACACTATTATGGGAAACTCAAGGCATTTTGGGGGATAAGCTGATCAGGGACTACATTTAACTAACTTTGAACAGGCCATCCTACTTAGGCAGAGTGAAGATAGGAATTTTGTTTTTCTTCCTTCCTTCCTTCCTTTATATATTTATTTTGTCAGTACTTGCATTTGTAGGCAGACACTTTATTGCTCAAGCCATGACCCCAGACTAAAAGGTAATGTTTCCTAATACTGAAAGTTCCTTTGTACTCAGAAGGTAGCTATGTAAAGAACTAGTATACTTCTCATGAATCTTCATGTTAAAAAAGTGAGATGATCCTTTAGCAAAGACTTTGAAGTAGCCTTCCAGACCAGAAATATCTGATGTATCAGAGATGAGACTTCTCAAAGGCCCCAGATTAAACTGACAAAGCACACACTATGACCATAGCAACCAATTTCAAGTTGGAGTCCAGAAGTGTCTTCATATAAATGGATTTTGGCAAGACATGAACAGATGTAGAAGTCAACATTCAAATCTAATAATTGGCCCAATGCCTTACGATAATAGGTCCTCTTCTTTAGTCATTGCAGAGACTAGCAGAGACTAGTGTGGGAGGACAGGTGTAAATTTTAGAACCAAAGTTCTTCAACCCAACAAAGCTGAAGTTTTCCTAAAGAAAAGTTTATTTTTTAATTGTTGATTAAAATACTAATTGGATTTATGCTCCTGAATTACACTAAAACACATTTTTTTTTGTTCCTGGATTAGACTTAAAAGATTTCTTATTTTTCATTGCATAAGATTTCATGATGACAGCATCATTTTTAGATAAAATGAAAATTCTACCTTCTTTTTATCAATTTATTGAGATTCCACATATTATTTCTAAAAATGGTAAACAAACAAACTACTCAAATGTTTTTTTCATTCTGAGCTTAAACGTGTCTTTAGGACACTGAAAAAGTATTTTTCTTATCTGTTAATAATATAAATAGTAATTTTTCCTCTTGTTGCCCATGCATATTCTGATATTTGACAATATACTCCTATTTTTTTCAGTCATTTCTGAAATCACTTTTTTTTTTGTGGGTTGTTGGGCTTGAACTCTGGGCCTGGGTGCTATCCCTCAGCTCTTCAGCTAACAGCGAGTGTTCTACCACTTGAGCCACAGCACCACTTCCAGTTTTCTGAGTGGTTTCTTGGAGATAAGAGTCTCTCAGTCACTCCTGCCTGAGCTGGCTTTGAACCGTGATCTTCAGATCTCAGTCTTCCGAGTAGCTTGGATTACAGGCATGAGACACCAGTGCTCTGCCTGAAATCACATTGTTTTGAGTTCTTTAATCCCCACAGACACTTTGGATGGCTGTAGTTTTTTCTGAGTTCATAGATAAACAACAGATCTGGAAATACAGTAAGAATACAAAGGAAAACAAAGTAGGCCATCATGATGCTACCATCTGCTCTGTATGCCAGACATCCTGTAATGAAACTTAGGAGCATATTAGCTTTTCTGTCAGTGATACACTTTCCTCACATATCTTAGAAACCTATACCATTTCACATTTCCTATTTTTTCCAGTGATGATATAAATTTTAAGGACACATTATACTATTTGCACAAAGATTCTGTACCATTTGTTGAATTTCAGCACTTTGAATGTGTGGAGTTACACTTTAGGTACTTGTCTAGAATTTTATTAAAGCCGTAGAAATAAATAGGCAAAAGAATTCTGTGGTTGGCTACTTTAGAGGTCCATCTTGCATGATCTTAGCCCCAGGCACAAGCCAGGTTTTTTAAAAAATATATATTTTTATAAAAATACTGTACAAAGGGGTTACAGTTACATGAGTAGGGTAATGAGTACATTTCCTATCAAGCATTATTACTTCCTCCTTTGTTTTTCCCCTACCATCCCTTCCCTCACTACTTCCCCAACTCCCCCCCCCCCAACCAAAATTGTCAAGTTCATTTTCAACATAGTGTCTTCTATGTCTCATTGTTACAATGGGTCAACCTGTGTCCTTATTTAAGCATTTTGTTATATCCCTTCCCATCCCCAAATTATAAAAATGTATATACAAGATGCAGGGCACTGGAATCAAATACAGTGAAAAAAGTATGGAACACTTCACGAATTTTGTGTGATGCTTGAGCAGAGGCCATGCTAATCTTCTCTGTAACATTCCAATTTTAGTATAAGTGCTGCCTTAGCGAGCACACAAGCTGGGTTTTTATAGTTAGGCTGAGGCCAAAGAACAAGAAACAGAATCATAGGTTAAAAACAAGCTCCACAAAGGCCTAATAAATGATTGTGTGCTTTTAAATTTTGTTTCATAATACTACTACTATTGTTTCATAATACTACTATAACCTTTCCTAAGCCCTTATTATAAGTAGCAGAGAATAGGAAAATTCATAATTGAAAGAGAAAGTTAAAAGTAAGTCAGACATTCTAAATTATTTGTCTTGACTCAAGTCAAGTAAATCTGGACTTGTGAAGGCCAAATGTAATGCAGATGAAAGTATTTTATGAACTGAAAAGCACCTAACAAAATTAGGATATTGTTTTATTGTGGGACATTAAGACCCCATTAAAAATATTTAATCAGTTTTCTAATACAACATTCTGCTGGGCACCAATGTCTCACTGCTTTAATTATAACTACTAAGAAGACTGAGATCTGATGATTGATGTTGGAAGCCAGCCCATGCAGGAAAGTTTGTGAGATACAGATTTGTCCAATTAATCAGCAAAAAGCTAGAAGTGGAGCTTTGGCTCAAGTAAAGAGCTAACTTTGGGCAAAAAGCTAAGGGACAGCCTCCAGGCCCTCCTCAGTTCAAGCACCAGTACACACACACACACACACACACACACACACACACACACACACACACACACACACACACACACACACACACACACACACACACACACACACACACACACACACACACACACACCTGGAAATATTGTAGTAACCTCCTCAGTTCAAGCACCAGTCCACACACACACACACACACACACACACACACACACACACACACACACACACACCTGGAAATATTGTAGTAACCTGTAAATCACTAAGAGCTTCTGTATTTAGAATGCCATTCTAGTTTAGTATGCTGAAGCTTTTAAAAAGGAAGATGATTCAACATATACAAACCTATGAATATGACACAACACATTTAAGAAAAATCATATTCTTAGCAGCCACAAGAAAAGCTTTCAACCATATCTGACAACTTTTTATGATTAAAAAAATAGGTATCAGGGCTGAGAAGGTAGCTCAGTTTTAGAGTGTTTGCCTTGCATGCATGAGGCCCTGGGTTCGATTCCTCAGCACCACATAAGCGGAAAAAGTGAGAAGTGGCTCAAGTGGTAGAGCACTAGCCTTGAGCTGGAAAGCTGAGGGACAGCACCCAGGCCCAGAGTTAAGCCCCACGACTGGCAAAATAAATAAATAAATAAATAAATAAATAAATAAATAAATAAATAAATGTATCAAAGGAATGTTTCTCAACAAATCAAGACAATATATTACAAGCCCACAGATACCAAACTCAGCAGTGAGAAGTTGATACACATTACTAATATGTCTGTTCACATAGTACTAGTTATCTTAGCCAGAACAATAAAACAAGAAAAAGAAATAAAAGACATTCAAATTGGTAAAGAAGCTAAGTCTATTTACAAGTAATATGATCTTTACATTCAGAAAACTAAAGATTTCACCAAATAAAACCCTTAGAACTGGCTGGGAAGATGGCTCAGTGGTAGAGTGCTTGCCTTGCATGCCTGAGGCCCTGGGTTCGATTGATTCCTCAGCACCACATGAGCAAAATGAAAAAAGCCGGAAGTGGCGCTGTGGTTTAAGTGGTAGAGTGCTAGCCTTGTGCTGAAGAGCTGAGGGACAGCGCCCAGCCCAGAGTTCAGGCCCCACGACCAGACCCAAAAAAACAAAACAAAACAAAACCTCTTAGAACTAACACATTCAATAAATTTATACGCTACAAAGTCAGCATAGAAAAATTAGTTGTGCACATTATGAACAATCCAAAAAGAAAACCAATCTCAAATGCATCAAAAAGAATAAAATGCTTAGGAATAAATTGTAAAATATCTCTACAGTGAAAACTATAAAAATGTTGAAAGTATAGAAGACACAAATAAATGGATGATAGCCTTTGTTTATATATTGGAAAGTATTTTAAAAATGTCCACCGCAATCAATGTGATTCAATGCAATCTCCATGAAAATTCGAATGGTTTGTTAGGTACTGATGGTTCATACCTGTCATCCTACTACTCAGAAGACTGAAATCTGAGGATAGAGATTCAAAACCAGCTTGAGTAGAAAAGTCCAACAGATTTTATCTCCAAATTACCAGCAATAACTAGGAAAGAGGCATGACTCAAGTGATAAGAGTGCCAGATATGAACAGAACAAGTTGAGGTACTGGGGTCAAGCTCTGGTCAGAGCACAAAACATAAAATTCCAATGTTTTTTTCCTCACAGAAATTGGAAAACAAATCTCTAAAATTCATATGAAATCATTAAAAAAATCCCAAAGAGCAATACTGACCAACAAGAACAAAGCTAAAAACATCATAGTTTCTAATTTCAAGCTACACTAAAACAAACCATAGTGTTCTAAACTCTGGTATTGGCGTAAAAACCAATGCATACACAGAAAAATATCCAGTTGTCTTACAAAAGTGCCAAGAATATATAATTAGAAAAGGAGAGACTAAGAAAAATATGATGTCCATGTACAAAGAAAATGAAATAGGACTTTCTCTTATACACAAAAATCAGCTCCAAATGGACCCATGATTTAAACATGAAACCATAAAATTAGGAAAATATATGGAAGATGACATGGATCTTAGCAATGAATTTTAAATCTGGCACTCAAAATACAGGCAACAAAAACAAACAGAAAAGATATCAAAATTTCTGCAAGAAAATGAAACAACAATAAAAAGGCACCATACAGAATGGGAGAAAATATTTATAAATCATATAGCTGAAAAAGGGTTAGTATATAATAACTCATATACCTCAATAGCAAAATGCACATAACTCAATTAAAAAGTAAGCAAACAACCTGATAAACATTTTTTCCCAAAGAAGAAATACAAGTTTCCAACAAATAAGATGCTCAATTTCACCAATCATCAGGGAAATAAAACTACAATAAATTAGCATCTCATGTTTGTTAGAATGACAATGATCAAAAACCAAAGATAAACTGGCAAGAAAATACAAGAATGTCAATTGGTATGGAGGTACCCCCAAATGTTAAAAGCCAAACTACAGTATAATACAGAAATCCAACTACTGGATATATACCTTCACCTTTTTAAAAGGAATACTGTTGTTTTTATCAACATGGATGGATCATGAGGACATTATACTAAATAAAATAAGCTGGACAATGAAAGATAAATATAACATGATTTAATTTATGTGGAATTTTTTCTAAGAAAAAAATATTAGGGACTGCGAAGTAGAGGAAAAGGGGATGTATTTGTCAAAGTGATGAAGTCTTGGGCTAGGTATAGTAGCTCAGACCTATAATTGTAGCTGCTTGGGAGGTGAAGACATAATTCAAAGATAGTCTGGCAAAATAGTTCACAAAACCACATCCTAGTGAATAAACTAGCTGTACATGTCTATAATCCCAGCCACTCCAGAGATGAAAGTAATAAACTATGAAAAGCTGGAGACATGGCTTAAGTGCTTGAGCACTTGATTTCAAACTCCAGTACTACATCTCTCTCTTGTCTCTATCTGTCTCTGTCTCTGTCTCTGTCTCTGTCTCTGTCTCTGTCTCTGTCTCTGTCTCTCTCTCTCTCTCTCTCTCTCACACACACACACACACACAATTTCAGTCTTCAGTTGTGTGATAAATGAGTATTGGAGACCTAATGTGTACTTAATAAGTATGCTATGCTTGGAATTTCCTAAGACTGCAGAGCACAAATGCTCTACCGTCTTAGCAGATGCTAAAATAAGATCTTAACATACAAAAGATAACTCTGTGAGGTAATGTCTGTGTTAATTAGCATGACTTTGGTAATCACAATATATGCTTTTTTTTTGTCAGTTGTGGGAATTGAACTCAGGGCTTGGGTGCAGTACCTGAGCCTTTTTGTGCTGAAGGCTAGTGCTCTATCACAGCACCACTTCCAGTTTTTGAGTGATTAATTGGAGATGAATCTCACAGGGACTTTTAGCCTGGGATGTGTTTTAACTGATCCTCAGATCTCAGCCTCCTGAGTAGTTAGGATTACAGGCATGAGCCACCAGTGCCTGGCAATATATACATTTTTATATATGTACACATACACATATGTGTATGTGTAAATATTATATACAGAAACATATAGATTTATATATATATGATATTGTATATCCAAAACATTTGTTTATCATAGTTTATTAGAAATGGATTGTTTTAAAGTTTAAAAATGAAAGTATCTTACCCTTTTGTTCCAGGGAGAAGAAAAAGGTTGGAGTTTCACATTTGTTCTTATTTTTACTTTTCAGCTGATCTCAGTAGAACTTAACTTCTTCTCTATCCCTTACATGTGCTTCCTTTTCCTTGTGTCTTACCACAGAATACATTTATCATCCTGCTTTTTTCACCTCTAGCATCTTCAATCTTTCTCTTTTCCTTGACTCTTCTTTCTTTTTATGCCATCAAGTCTCTGATCTTAAAAATGATGTTACTTAAACATGTCTTATCCAGTTTTCTAATATCTGTTCTACTATGAAGAAGGAACTAATTATAAATTGTGAACTGCTATAAAGGATAGCTATAGCATTTATTTACTTCTAAACATTATACAATATAATCACCATCATTTAGATTTGGTAGGATTTTATTATCATCAAATATAAAGACTTTATTATCTACGTCTTGTTTGATACTTTAGCAGGTTGTTTCTGATAAGTATTTGTATTGCTGAATTCTCTATCTCTTCTTACTTGTCAATTAATGCTCATCAACTCTAGCATCTATGTTGCTTTTTGAGGTTAGCTGTTCTTGAAAGTTCAACCTTGACATTAAGTTCTTGTCTGTTTAAAGCTACATTATTTGGGAATTCATTCATTCTCATGAATTTTAATTAATCTCTTTTTTTCTTTTTGTCAGTCAGGAGGCTTGAACTCAAGGCCTGAGTGCTGCCCCTGAGCTTTACTTCTGGTTTTTGAGTGGATAATTGGAGATGAGTGTCACAGACTTTTCTGATTGGGCTGGCTTCAAACTGTGATCCTCAGATCTCAGCCTCCTGAGTAGCTAGGATTACAGGCATAAGCCACCGAAGCTTGGCTAGTGAATAGCTTCTTAATATTTAGACATTTCTACTTTTATTTTCAGATTCTATTTTAAGCCCCCAAATCTAAACAGAAGCCATTTCTCTATTTCCTTTCTAATTAATCAGTTTACCCTCAAATTGATTTATTTTTCTAATTTTTCCAGTGATACTCACTAGAAGCAACATCCAATTAGATACCATTATCTCCAAAAGCCATCTTTATTCTCTTTAAAGCAAACAGCAAAACTATTTCAATTTCGTAGTATTTCATAAATACATGGGTTTTCCTGATTTAGTAGTAGTACTGCTCTAGTAAATGCTCATTATTCTAACAAAATTATAGAAATTATCATATTTTTTACCTCTCTTGTTTAATCTATGCTACTACTAAAATCAATACATTGTTTCTTAACCAGAAGATGCTTAATAAATTACAATGACTTCCTATTTTTGTTCTCAGTTAATGCAAAGCTAACTAAACCTTTTAAGCAGGCATATGACAATTTCAAAGTTGCTTTATAAGATTAATCTCTGTGTGTTTCATTAGATGAATGGAATAAAAAGAGATTAAAATTTAGGAGCTAGAGTTCAGGCAAGAAACCATAAGATATTACTGACTAGGTAAGTATAATTAGGGGTAGAAAACAAAGTGGATTGAGAGAGTATTGTTAAACTATTGTGTTTCTGAGATTGTGCAAACAATTTCAGAAAGAGAAGTCCTTAACTATTTTGTACTATAAAATACTATGCACTCTTACAATACTGATATTTATATGCTATTAACACCAGTGCCATTCAGCACAACATCATAAAGTAGACAAAGAAAAATGTGTATACACTTTCGCAATGCATAAAATCCAATAGTTATTTTCGAATAATATATAAGTAGATCATCCTTAAGAACTAAATAAAATTTTTTAGTTGTTGCTATTCCAAATTTGTGAATAAATAAAGCTAAACAAAACAGCTCTCAGAATATCCTATCTTTATATATCCTCTGCTGGCACTGTCAAAACTTAAAAGGAGTTTGTTAGGAGGAAGAAATCACAGGAAAAAATGGAAAAGAAGAAATTTCTCTGTAGACAAAATCATTGTTTTGTACCTCTTCTCCTCTCTAGTTTTTCTCTTTGTATTGCAGAAGAACATTCTTGGAATATACTCATGCTTAAGACTTTGTAAAGGAATTTTGCTAACACAATCTGAATGATAAGCAAAGTTGTAAGTATATAGTCACAATTAATTTGCATGACATTTGATAGTTATTCCTTTCACAGATGTATCTGTCTAGCTTCGAGTTTTTATTTGACTAAAAAATCAAATTCTCTTCATTTTTTACATTACTGATAAATAAGTCCTTTAGTGATTTCTCCTTGAACTCCATACAAAGCTGTTCCCCTGAAGTCCTGACTTAGTGTCTCTTGCATATAACCATAGGAATGTCCAAATGAGTGAACCTTTCTTTTTTTTTTTAATTTAATTTTATTTTATTTGAGAACATACTGTACAGAGGGGCTACAATTACATGGGCAGGATAATGCATACATTTCTTACCAAGCATTGCAGCCTCCTCCTTTGTTTACCCTTCACCTCCCTTCCCAGCCTCCCCCCTCCCCCCACCTAATTATACCCCCCTCCCCCCCCCCACCGACATTGTAAAGCTGGTTTTGACATGACATTTTGTACTTCTCATTGTTGCAACAGGTCCACCTGAATCCTTAAACGACTTGTTTGTCCCCATCTCCTCCACATGTTATACTGACATCAAATATAGTGAAAGCGGGGGTTACACTGTGGGGGAGGGACATACAAAGCAACAAAGAAATAATCTTATAAATGCATTAGAAACACATGCATGAAAGAAACGAAAATATTAAAATACATATTTAAGGGTTCATTTTCCTAACATCACTTATCTGACCTTTTCGGCTTGACTCATACCTATACTAGATATTGCAAATAAGGGAAACCATGGGACCTATGCTTCTTTGGGCCTGGCTTACTTCACTTAATATAATTTTTTCCAAACCTTTCCATTTCCTAACAAATGGGGAAATGTCATTCTTTCTGATGGAGGCATAGAATTCCATTGTGTATATATACCACATTTTCTTGATCCATTCATCTACTGAGGGGCATCTGGGTTGGTTCCATATCTTAGCTATGGTAAATAATGCTGCAATAAACATAGTTGTGCTGGTAGCTTTAGTGTGGTCTTGTTTGTAAACATTTGGGTAAATGCCCAAAAGTGGGATTGCTGGATCATAGGGGAGATCTATGTGAAGTCTTTTGAGGAACCTCCATACTGCTTTCCAAAGTGGTTGAACAAGTTTACATTCCCACCAACAATGAAGTAAGGTTCCTTTCTGTCCACATCCCCTCCAGCATCTGTTGTTGTTAGAGTTCTTGATTTTTGCTGTTCTAACTGGAGTGAGGTGATATCTCAATGTTGTTTTGATTTGCATTTCTTTTATGGCTAGGGATGTTGAACATTTCTTCATGTGTCTATTGGCCATCCTTCTTTCTTCTTCAGAGAAGCTTCTCTTTAAGTCTTTCGCCCACTTATTTATTGGACAGTTGTTTCTTTGAGGGTTTGTTGTTGGGTGGTTTAATTTTTTGAGTTCCAAGTATATTTTAGATATGAGACCCTTGTCCGTTGTATGGCTAGTAAAGATCTTCTCCCAATCCGTGGGCTTTCTATTGATCTTGCTAGCTATGTCATTTGCCCTGCAGAAGCTCTGCAATCTTATGCAATCCCATTTGTCCAACCTTTTTTTGATTTGTTGTGCTTCCGGGTCTCTATTCAGAAAATTTCGGCCTGAGCCAAGGAGACCTAGGGTTTCTCCTATTCCATCCTGTAATGTTTTCAGAGTGTCTGCTTTGAGTTCAAGGTCTTTGATCCATTTGGAGTTGATTCTGGTGCAGGGTGATATATAAGGATCTAGCTTTAGTTTTCTACATGTAGTTAACCAATTTTGCCAGCACCATTTACTGAAGAGGCTGTCTTTCTTCCATTCTATTGTTTTAGCTTCCTTATCGAAGATTAGATGGCTATAGGTCTGTAGGTTCATTTCTGGGTTTTCAATTCTATTCCATTGGTCCTGAGGTCTGTTCTTATGCCAATACCAAGCTGTTTTGATTACTATGGCTTTATAGTAGAGTTAGAAATTTGGTATTGATATTCCTCCAGCAGTGTTCTTTCCGTTGAGGAGCGTTTTTGCTATTCGGGGTCTTTTATTGTTCCATATGAATTTTTGGATTGCCTCTTCTATTTCCTTGAAGAATGAGGGTGGAATTTTGATAGGTATCGCGTTGAATTTGTAGATAGCCTTGGGAAGTATTGCCATTTTCACGATGTTAATCTTGCCAATCCAGGAGCATGGGAGGTTTTGCCATTTTTTAAGTTCTGTGTTGATTTCCTTTTTCAAGATTTTAAAGTTTTCATCATAGAGGTCCTTCACTTCTTTGGTTAAGTTAATTCCTAGGTATTTTTTTTTTGTGGGGCTATTACAAATGGAGTTGCTTTCCTAATTTCAGCCACACTTTTCTCAATGTTGGCATATAGAAAAGCCATTGATTTTGGGGGGTTAATTTTATAACCTGCTACTTTGCCAAAGTTTTGAATCAGCTTGAGTAATTTGGGAGTGGAGTCTATGGGATTCTTTAAATACAAGATCATGTCATCTGCAAAGAGGGAGAGTTTTATTTCTTCTTTCCCTATTTGGATCCCCTTTATGTCTGCATCTTGTCTTATTGCTGTAGCTAAGCATTCTAATACTAGATTGAAGAGAAGTGGATAGAGTGGGCATCCTTGTCTTGTTCCTGAGTTAAGAGGAAATGGCTTTAGTTTTTCACCATTGAGTATAATGCTGGCTGTAGGTTTGTCATATACAGCCTTTATTGTATTGAGGAATGATCCATGGATTCCTAATTTTTCCAGAACCTTCATCATAAAGGGGTGTTGGATCTTGTCAAATGCTTTTTCTGCATCTATTGAGATAACCATGTGGTTCTTATTCTTGCTCCTGTTGATGTGATGAATAATATTAATTGATTTGCGTATATTGAACCAGCTTTGCATCCCTGAAATGAATCCTGTTTGATCATGGTGTATGATTTTTTGGATGAATTGTTGAAGTCGATTGGCCAAAATTTTGTTGAGAAGTTTTGCATCAATGTTCATCAAAGAAATGGGTCTATAGTTCTCTTTCTTTGATGAGTCCCTGCCTGGTTTTGGGATGAGGGTTATGATGGCTTCATAGAATGTGTTCGGTAGTGAGCTTTCTCTTTCAATTTCATTGAAGAGTTGGAAGAGTATTGGTGTGAGCTCTGCTTTGAAGGCCTTGTAAAATTCCGCTGTAAAACCATCTGGTCCTGGACTTTTTTTAGCTGGGAGATCTCTTATTGCTGTTTCTATTTCAATGCTTGATATGGGCCTGTTAAGCTGGTTTAACTCATCTTGGTTTAGTTTTGGCAAGTCAATATTTGCTAGGAAAAGGTCCATTTCTGTCAAGTTCTCAAACTTATTAGCATAAAGTTTTGAGAAGTATTCCCTTATAATGTTCTGAATCTTGGTTGTTTCCGTGGTGATGTTTCCATTCTCATCTCTGAGTTTATTAATTTGGGTGTGTTCTCTCCTTTTTCTGATAAGGTTTGCTAAGGGTCTGTCAATTTTGTTAAGTTTTTCAAAGAACCAACTCTTTGTTTTGTTGATTCTTTCTATAGTTTTTTTGGATTCTAATTCATTTAATTCTGATTTAATTTTGATTATTTCTTTCCGTCTACTGGATTGGGGTTTATCTTGCTGCTCTTTTTCAAGGAGGTTTAGATGTGTCATTAAATTGTTAGTTTCCGATCTCTCCAATTTGTTGATGTAGGAGCTCAGAGCTATAAACTTGCCTCTGAGTACTGCCTTTGCTGTGTCCCAGAGGAGCTGGTAATTTGTGTGTTCATTTTTGTTGAATAGCATGAACATTTGAATTTCCTTTCTAATCTCTTCCATGACCCACTCATGATTCAGCAGTGTGTTGTTCAGCCTCCATGTGATACCGGACTTTCTTTGGTGGCTTTTGGTGTTGAGTTCTAATTTTATTCCCTTGTGGTCAGAGAGAATGCAAGGTATAACTTCAATGTTTCTGAATTTAGACAAGTTTGCTTTGTGGCCTAAAATGTGGTCTATTTTAGACCACTTAGAAGAACGTGTATTCTGATGCTGCTGGGTGAAATGTTCAGTAAATGTCTGTTAAGTCTAGTTGATCTATGCAGCTGTTTAGATCTGCGGTTTCTCTGTTGAGTTTTTGCCGAGTTGATCTATCTAGTGGGGAGAGTGGTGTGTTAAAATCCCCAACAATTAATGTCTTTGGATCTATATGGGATTTGAGGGAAAGTAGTGTTTCTTTGATAAATTTGGGTGCTCCATTGTTTGGCGAATAGATATTTAGAATTGTAATATCCTCCTGAAGGAGAGATCCTTTAATTAGTATGTAGCGACCTTCTTTATCTCTTCTCACGAATTTTAATTTGAAGTCTATTTTATCTGATACTAGGATTGCAACTCCCGCCTGTTTATGAGGGCTGTTTGCTTGGTAGATTTTGTTCCAGCCTTTAACCTTGAAAATGTGTTTGTTTTTACGGGCAAGATGTGACTCCTGCAGGCAGCAGATAGAAGGGTCTTGTTTTTTAATCCAACTAGACAGTGTATGTTGCTTAATTGGAGAGTTCAGTCCGTTAACGTTAAGAGATAGGACTGAGAGGTATTTGGGAGTTCCTGCCATGTTATCCACCTTCTTGGGGGCTGCGAAAACTGGGTTCTTCCTAAGGTTCTTGGATTCTCAGTTTGGGTGCAGTTTCTTGGCCTTTGTTGCGGTCTTGTTGGTTTTCTATGTGTAGGACATCTTTAAGAATCTTTTGTAGGGCTGGTTTGGTGGAGATGTATTGTTTCAATTTTTCTTTGCTATGGAAGGTTTTTATTTGGCCTTCAGTTATGAAGGAGAGTTTAGCTGGGTACAGTATTCTTGGTTGATAGTTGTTTGTTTTTAGGACATGGCATACGTCATTCCAGGCTCTTCTTGCTTTGATTGTCTCTGCTGAGAAATCTGAGGTAATTCTAATTGGTTTCCCTTCATAGGTGATTACCCTTTTCTCCTTGACAGCTTTAAGGATCTTTTCCTTGGTCTGGGTTGATCCTGTGTGGATTATAATGTGACAGTGGGATGTCCTATTCTGGTCTGGTCTATTTGGGGTTCTAAAAGCTTCTTGTATCTGAATAGGCCTATCTTTTTGTATGTTTGGGAAGTTCTCTGCTAGGATCCTGTTAAACAAATTTCCTAGACCATTAACTTCTGTTTCTAGGTGCTCCTCTACACCCATTATCCTTAGATTGGGCCTTCTGATGGTGTCTTCCAGGTGTTGGATAGACCTATCATATTTCTTGGACTTGTCTTGGATGGTTGTATGTTCTTTCTCTATAATATCTAGGCTGTCTTCAATCCCTGAGATTCGATCTTCTGCATGGTCTAACCTGCTGTCAAGACTCTCTACTTTGTTTTTTTTTTTTTTATCTCTTTTCCTTCTAATTGGTCAGCTTTGATGGCTTCAAGTTCTTTGTTGAAGCTCTGTTTTAGGTCTTGTATGAATTTCTTTACTTCCTTAATTTGGTGTTCAGTGTTTGTTCTCAAATCACTTAGTTGATTGGTTATGGTTTCTTTGGACTCCCATTCCTTCTGTTGGGTTCCATTCAGCATTCCCTTTGTGGTCTCCCTGACTTCCTTCAGCTCTTTGTTAATGGATTCCATGAATGCCTTTAGTGATCTTTGTGTATTCTCTACCTGGTCTCTCAATTCCTGTATTACTCTTTGATTAGCTTCCTCCTGTCTGTGGGATTCCTGCAGATCTCTTTCTTCCCGTTCGTGGGATTCCTGCAGTTCTCTTTGAGTGTTCTCTGCCTGCTCACGCCATTCCTCCCTTTCTCTTTGAGTATTCTCATGTTGTTCACGCAAATCCTGTATCAGTTTTTGAGTAGCTTCCTCACGCTTATGATATTCCTGTATAAACTTCTGGGATGCCTCCTCTCTCTCCCTATCACGCTCATACAGAGTCCTTTGTACATTGTCAAACTTCTCATTTATCATGTTTGCTATTAGTGTTTGTAGAGCTATTTGGGAACTCTCCTCTGGATTATTCTTTATCTGTTCTAATCCCTGATTATCAAGATTGGGAATTGAGATACCCGAATTTGCCATTTTTCTTGTGTTTTTCCGGCTTACTCGACCCATTTGAGATGAAGATTGCACCAGTTTTGTGCTAGAACACTATCTTAAGGCAACCATCAACCAAAGTTTGCGTTTGTACAGTCAATAGTCTACAGATACAATCTAGTTCAACAGATACATCTATTCAACATCAAACAACTATATGTTAAAGGACTTCGAACCACAGAAAAGAATTTGGAAAATCAGAAATTATTAGGATTAGGGAGAGATGTGGGTAAAAAATAGGAATAGATTGGTGTGGGGAGGCACAGGGAGAGTTAACTATGTCCTAATCACAATGCAGGAAATGGGTTGGATAGGATGCAAGTAGAGAGAGAGAGAAAAAGAAGAGATGGAAAGGGGAATGAAGAGAGACCAGAAAAAAAATAGAAACGTAAAAATTAATGTTATTATAGAGGTTAAAAGACCGTCTATTTAGAGAGGAATGTAAATTTGTTCAGAGAAGGGGAGCGACATAGAGGAGATGTGAAAAACTTTAAGGATGGGAAAGGGAGAAGAAAAGATCAGAAGTTCAGTAGAGCTAGACAAAAAACAAAAAGATAATTAAGAAAGAAAGAAAAAGAGAAAGAAGACAAGAAAAGAAAGGAAAACGCTCATTCACATATTCCTAAAATAAAAATTATAAGATGAGAAAAAAAAAGTTACTGGAAAACAATTATTTTTTCAGAAGAGGCAAAAATTAAAGATTAATAAAAGTTTTAGAAGGGAAAAAATTTATATATATATATATATATATATATATATATATATATATATATATGGTAACAAAAAACAAAAAACAAGCAAAAAAAAGAAAAGAAGAAGAAGAAGAAGAAGAAGAAAAAAGAAAAAAAAGTCTTTTGATTTTTTTTTTGGGGGGGGGAGGAGTGGGAAGAATCCTGTATCTCCCTTTTGTCTGTAACCAGTTTCTTGTTGGAGTGTCTGGCCAGCTTGAGGTCCTGTGGCTTGATTGGTTTCTTAAGTCGTTTGGTTGGAAGAGGCAGAAAAATGCTCTGCTTTACCCAAGATTTTGAGATCCCCCTCCCAGGTTAGTTTTCTGGGAGGGTGATCTGCTTTGAGAATCACAAAAGAGGGGGATGTGGTGATGAGGCTAGGTTCTGGGTAGAGTTGAGGCCTTTCAACAAACAGTAGCTTTTCCCTGGGGCTATTTTGTGATAAAGCTCACAGCGCCCAGCCTGGAGCCATTCTCAGGGTTTCTGTTTTTCAATTGATTGTGGTGGCTGCTAGAGGGAGGGGCAGCCTCTGGCTCTGGTTACCCAGTGAGGCAAGGCACTCCAATGGCTGGTGCCTGAGCTGGGTGACTTTTCCCTGGATGGAGCTGAGTCTGGCAGGTCACTTCGCCGTTAAGTTCTTGTGACCTGCTAAATGACTCGTTTTATTCCAAGGCCTGAGCTGGAGCTAGCAGCTCCTCCGAGCTTTGTCGGTATCCAAGATGGAGATCACCGGTGCTGGGGGGGGAAGGGTGGCCTTCCCTCCTCTGCTCCCTGAGAACGAGTGAGGACGTCGGGCTTGTACTCACGCCGAGTCTTGGATCCTGGGTCGTCTCTGGTCTGCAAACAGCAGGATGAAGATGTCCGTTCCTTGTCGGTTCTTGTTGGTGTTGAGTAGAATCCGCTCGTCCGCTGCGTCTGGCTCCTTTGTCCCGGACTCTCTGTGTCTCAGGTATGACCCCGCGGCGGTGGTCGCTGCCGTGACCCTGCCGCGGCAGCGGCAGCTGATGTGTTTCCTTGGCTTCCCCTCTCTTGTCTAACTCTCTGTCCTGTGATGGCACACTTGGTGTGATTCTCTGGCTTAGGACTGTTCACTGGAACTCTAAAACTGCTTTCTATGCGAGAGCTTGTTCAGATTCCAGCTTCTCCTCTGCCATCTTCCCAGAACTCGTCGAGTGAACCTTTCTTAAGGATGGTTTTAGCTTAGTAGGATTAGTGACTTTTATACTAATGAGCACATTTTAGTTTCCAACATTCTTTTTATTTATTAATTTTCAATTTTTTTGTGATTAAGTGGTTACATAATTTCCCAAATTTCACAGTATTGTGGGATAGTGATGCTCAGTTAAAGTCACATACACATTCTAACTTTCCTGGAGCAAATTGTCTATCACAGTCTATAACATTTATGAGGTCTATGAGCTTTGCAATACAATTATTTCTTCCACATTGGGTGATATGTACATTTCTTTTGTTTAGCATAGCATCAGCTCTTCCCTCTTTCCCATCCTCCCATCGCTGCCATTGAGTTGCTTAGTTAATTTTGGTCAATGTCCAGTGCAGCTGGACGCTGTTACATGTTTTTTCCTGATTCCCTCTAGTTCTGTGTTATCTTCCTGATTCCCCGCTCCCCAGTGTACACATATATACCATACATGTGATCAGCAGCATGGGGTTATTTAGTAGTGATTCTACTAGATGAGTGGAAGTCCTTTGTTTCTTAAGTCCTATTAATTTTGTCGTATCACTTAACACTTTGGATTTAACATCCACTTATCAGGGAGACCATGTACCGTTTGTCTCTTTGCTCTTGGTTTACCTTGCTCAACATGATTTCTTCTAGCTCTATCCATTTCCCTGCAAATGCCATTATTTTGTCATTTCTAATGGCTGCATAATTTTCCATTGTGTATAGATACCACAGTTTTTGGATCCATTCATCTGTGGTGGGACATTTGGGTTGTTTCCATATCCTGGCTATTGTGAACAGTGCTGCAATAAACATGGAAGTTCATGTGCCCTTGTATACTGGTTCCTGTTGTTCAGGATAGATGCCTAGAAGTGGTATGAGTGGGTCATAAGGGAGGTCAATATTTAGCTTTCTGAGGACCCTCCAGACTGCTTTCCAAAGTGGATGTGTAAGTGTACATTCCCACCAGCAGTGTAATATGGTTCCTCTTTCTCCTCATCCCCTCCAGTATTTGTCATTGTCTGACGTGAGGATGTGGGACATTCTGACTGGGGTATTTCAGGGTTGTCTTTATTTGCATTTCCTTCACAACCAGGGATGGTGAACATTTCCTCATGTGTTTCTTTGCCATTTTTATTTCTTCATTTGAGAAGTCCCTCTTTAGTTCCCTTGCCCATTTAGTAATTGGTTTGTTAGGTTTAGGAGGGATTAGTTTCTTGAGTTCCCTTTATACTGGATATTAACTCCTTGTCTGATATATTGCTGGTAAATATTGTCTTTGTAAATTGTCTTTCTATCTTGGTTGCGATAGATTTAGCTGTGCAGAAGCTTTTTATTTTAAGGTAGCCCCATTTGTAGAGTCTCTCTCCAATTTGTTGTGACCCTGGGACTCTGTTCAGGAAGTTCCTTCCTGTGCCTATAAGTTCAAGTGTCTCTTCTACTCTGTCTTGCTGTAGTTTCAGAGATCCAGATTTAGTGTTAAGGTCTTTAATCCATTTTGAGTTGATGTTGGTGCATGGTGATAGGCTGGGGTCCACTTTTAGTCTTCTGCATGTGGCTGCCCAGTTTTCCCAGCACCAATGGTTGAAGAGGCTGTGTTTCTTCCATTGTATATCTTTGGCTCCTTTGTCAAATATCAGCTGACTATAGGCCTGTGGATTTATTTCTGGATCTTCTATTCTATTCCATTGGTCTTCGGGTCTGTTTTTGTGCCAATACCATGCTGTCTTTGTTGTTATGGCTCTATAGTAGAGTTCCAACATTCTTTTTAAACTCAAACAAATTTCCATAGGATCTTTAAAAGTTTCTCATTTTTCTGAGCATTCTGCAAAACTGTTTTCAAAGTGTATTGTAACATCAGTGATACAACTAACATCTGCCATTCACTTATTGATATGAAAAGAAAGACTAATATAGTCAGATCTTGCCTGAAACTTTCTCTGTAATGCTTATATAAATAAAGCTACCATGTTTCAGTCACTTGAAGTTAACTTACTTTCCAAACCATATCTAAAGTAGTCCTGCCCTAAGATCCATAAGGAGCAAGGTTGTGTGATTGAAGATTTATTGTGGAGGTTACTTAGTTAATAGCACCTATTTAAAGATTCAGTACTGAGTGCGTATGTGTTGGTTGTGTGTAGTATGTGTCAATATACAGGAAGTCAATAAACATTGACTGTTAGGTTTTCTGTGATGACACAATGATTTTTTTGCCTGCCTTTCTCTCTACTCTCAGTTTTTGCTGTTATCTTAGAATGGAGATAAATGGAGTTACTTCTGGTTAACTATGCTTAGTGGGGAGAAAAGGTATAAAAAATATTAACTCAGTAGCTATTCATAGAAGGGGCCTAATAAATGGAAATAGTGAAGGCTATGTAGACATGATTA
Organism: Dipodomys merriami; assembly: GCF_024711535.1. Taxonomy (NCBI): domain Eukaryota; kingdom Metazoa; phylum Chordata; class Mammalia; order Rodentia; family Heteromyidae; genus Dipodomys; species Dipodomys merriami. Next base: position 26,838,283 of record NW_027202715.1, read on the forward strand.
TCACCTTCTACTGTTAACAAGAAATTCCATTTTTTGGGGAAGCATTAATGAGATTATTGTACCAATGTGTTCGTATACACTGTATAATATTCCTAAATATTTCAAATGTTCTCAATATTAGATTTACTTTTACCCCTGTCTTTCCTCAATATGAAATTTACCACAATAGCTAAGCCACATTGTCAATATGTCTAAAAACTTTAAAAC